>NC_138372.1:151834145-151985996 GCF_054177405.1 Leptonychotes weddellii
TGCTGGTTCTATGATCTCATTATTTCTGGGTCCTTATTAAAAGCAAGGTACTAGTTATTCTCATTTCAAAGTGTCTCCTTGCACTCTCACACACAAAAGCTTGGTTAAAAAATAAAAAGCATACTCTTATTCAGACACACACAAGGAGGTTAGTCACTTTGGTTCATTATTTGTAAATAATGCAACAAGCCCCAGAGATTTTTTTTGTAAGCCTAGAATGGTTCTGCAAATCTATATGGACAGTGCATGTCTAGAATCATGATTGCCTATTGTCTCTCCCTGGATTATTTAGGGGAATAAAGGTATGAAAATATATACTTTTCCTGAATTATTTGGAGAATTACCAAATTATAATTATCAGGGACTAACTATAGTGATTCAGAACAGTATGGGAGCTACATAAGTACCAGCAAAGACAGGGAGCCTCCTAAGTACCAGCAAATACAAGAATTGTATTATCCTAAAATATGGGATAATACAAATACCACCTCACCATCTTCAGATCCTGACCATTTTTCTTTTACATGCATATTCATTTAACAAATACTATTGAGAATAAAATGTGCCAAAATCTGCATAGACCTAGGAGTTACAACAATGAAAAGATGCTCTTACCTCCAAAAGCTCAAACTGTTGGGAGACATTGATTCATAAGGAGATAATAATCTAATAATAATAATCTAATATATCTATAGCTAATAATATATGGGATATAAAGAATGCAAATACAAGGCGTAGTGGGAAATCATCACACAAGGAGAAAATTCTTAGGATTCTCTCCATAGGTGCTCATAGCATTCAATCTCCTGGCCATAAGGTGAGAAACCTTATTTTTTATCTTCACTAAAAGAACTTTTGCTCCCTGCCAATAATGGGGGCCATATGAGTACAAGCATTTAGCTCCCTTATTCTACCAGCTACTGATTTACTCTCTCCTCAGGAGAGAGTAGCCAGGCTAATTAGTTAGTTGCCATTCATCGAGCCCCTCAAAGTGGCTTCTTGCTCACTTGGACATTTGGGCTTATAGGCAGAAAGGGTCTTTCTTTTCTGCTTCTTGTCTCAGTGTGGGAAGGGCCTCCTTGCCATACAGGATCTCTCTCTTCCTCTATCCTTATCTCTTTATGTGTTTATCTCCATCTCCACCCCCACCTCCAACGCTACCTCTTCCTCCATCTCCTTCTTCATCTCCACCTCCATCTTGTACCAGTGACTGGGTGTGTGAATTAGGCCCAAGATTCTAGGTGGGTAAGCTTCTCCAGCAAGGCTACCAGGAGCTCTGAATTACAGGAGAATAACTCTTGCTCAGCATTATTAGGTAGACACTTCAGTCCTATATGACTAGTGATCCTCATTGTCTCTTCTCTATAGTTTGGTATACAGAACAGAAGAGGGAAGAATCTTAGCCTCTCTATCTCCAACATTTTATGCTGCCTCACCATGCCAGTTCTCTCTCCTGAGTCTTCCTGGACACCCCAATTCTCTTACCATCATTTACATCCTGAAATTTAACTATTGTCAATGATTCATTCACTCATTCACCAGATATTTGAGTGTTCAGTGTCTGGTTCTGTGAAATGTCCTAGGGATTCAGCAGTAAACAAAAGAGATATGGCCTCTGTCCTTATGAACTTAGAGCCTGGCCTGGGCAATAGATAGTAAATAAATAACTATGTGGATAATTTATAACTGCACTTTTGATACATGCTGTGAAAGGAAAGTTGAGTAAACAACAGATTATGAGCAAGACAATTTTAACCTGGTCAGTGGAGTGATGGAAGGCCTCCTTCAGAAAAGTCACATTTGGAGTGAGGTATGAATTACCCAGATTGAGAGTAGGGAAGGTAATAACCTTTGAACGAAGAAAGAATTTGAGTGACAGAGAAGAGGGGATGAGATTGGAGAGCTATATCATAGAGGGTCTTCTTGATCTTTAGAACTTGATCTTAAAAGCAATGGGAAATCACTGGAAGATTCCAAGCAGGAGAGAGTACATGATCAGTTCTGTGACTTTAAAGAGTACCCTGGCAGCCATGTAATGAATGGATTGCAGAGAGGCTGCTGAGAGACCAATCCAGAGGCCACTGCTTGACCCACTGTGGGAGCAGTAGAGATGGAGAAAAGTGGATGGATTCAAGATACACCTTAGAGGCAGAATCAACAACCCTAAGTAATTGGAGATTACAAAGGAGGAGGGAAAGGAAACTGACGAAGATCATTTCTAAATTTCTGGCTTGAGCAACTGCATGGATACAGGTGCCATTTTTTAAAATGGAAAACTGTAGAAGCAGCCCCTTCAGGACCTCAGAGAAGGATCAAGAGTTTCCTTCTAGATAAGTTGAGTTTTAGGAGATGTCCACACAAGCTGTCAGCAGTCAGTTGGATATCTGAGTCTGCAGCACAAAAAAAGATGACTGAAATGAAGATATAAATTTAGAATTTGTCAACATATAGATGGTATTTAAAGCCCTGTGAGTGAGGAGATCCCCCAGGGAGAGTGAAAATGAAAAAGAGAAGAGATTGAGAGCGTGAGATCCAGTTACCAACAGAATTAACTACTGTTAACCGTCACTGGGGAGAGCTTGGCTTTGAGTGCTCAAAGAATAATGGACAGATTTTCTTTCAATTAAAATGATAGGATTAGGATGTGGGAAAGAAAGAATGCCTATGACTTTTCTAGGCCACCCCAGTAGCTGGTATCTCCTCCCTCTCCTGATTCCTAAATTCATCTGTAAAAGTACAGCACTTTGGGATGTAAGAAGCCCTGTTAAGTGAGAGTAGAGAAATCCTCTCTCAGATGTGTGTTATTTACTTCTGGGGATTAGGTTTTCTCTACACAAGGGCCATCTGCAAATCTGTAGTGTTAACATTCTCAGTAGCCCTGTTAACCAAGTGAAATCTCCGTGTGAGGAGCCAGAGAGCAGCTCTCCTACCAAATCCTACCATGCAGATGCTTTACAGAAATTCAGTGAGTAGATCACAAAAGGAAGAGACAAACACCAAAAAGCAATCTTCCCACACCAGCCCCTAGGTTGGTATTTAGGCAACAACCCGCGTCTTCAAGACCTCTGAGTCTATGAAGTTTTCTGAAACCTAACCAAGTATACGTAAAACTTCACATCAAGAGCCAGTGGGTCTTTGTCACTCAGCTTGTTTCAAGTAGGCCAACTTTAATATACACTTCTTCTTGTTTTCTTTTTTTCTATGATTCTCATAAATGGTGCCCAACTCACCATAGGTCAAGCACAAGGAAAAGAGGTCTCAGTGTGAGAAGAAATACGTGACAGCTGGTGAAGTAGGGCCCCAGCGAGAAAAAAATAGAATAAGGCCAATTTCAAAGTTTCCCACAGTGTTCTGGAAACATTACCTTGTAAGCCAAATTTGGGCATAATTGTGGAAAGCACTTCATTGCACAGAGTTATTCTATACCTAAAATGCCAATCAATTCACTCAAGGTTATAGTATAACCATCCATTCCCCATTTACTTTTTTTTTTTAGTGGCCCCAAAGAAATGAGTTAGTAGGAAACCACACCCAATATTTTGCTGTTCATGGGGGCTAACACTAAAGCATAAATAGTTTAATGGGTGCTGGCCTCAGAAATTTTAATTCAGTAGGTCAGAGTGGAGCCTGTGAATTGTACTCCCAACATGTTCATAGGCAATGCTGGCTCTGCTGGCCTTAGGAGCCTATTTTAAGAATTACTTTCTACCCAATCTCCCAGAAATCCCTGCGGAATGGAGCCCCAGTTGCTCACAGTGGTAATCTGCTAAAATAGGACACCTTTTCTGTCTTGTTTCCCTTCCCTGTTTGATGTTCCTATTCTTCTACCAGTGTTTTCAGGGATCATCTCCCTAACAGACCACTTGCACTCAAATCCTAGGCTCAACATCAGCTTCTGGGGCTAATCCAAACCAAGACAAAGGCAGAGCCAGAAGACAAATAAACAATAAGAGGGCAAAGGAAATCAATCAGAAACATGGCATCAGGGTGGCTTTTCTGTGGGGCATTTCTGCTGACCAGGGGGCTTAAAATATTCCAGAATTGCATTGTCTTTGCATGCCTCACTCCAGATCCAAAGTCTCAGACTAGAGCATCAGATGGACAAAGCCTTGGGCACATACCTGTTTTTTGGTTGTCTAAATGCCCAGATCCAAAATCCTGAAATAATCTTGGATACCTTGCTGTCCCTTTACATTCCTCATCCACTGATCATTACACCTTGCCACTTCAGCCTTCTCGTTTCAAAGACGTCTCCTTGTCCATATCATCTGTGTCTGGTTCAGGAACCCATCTCTTTTAACCCTGTCAAGAGTCAAGCGACTGCTCTAGTTGTCCTTAATCCATTTCCTCTCCTTTGCATTCCTCACACCCATGCTAGAATGAGCTTAACAGAATGAGAATACGACCAGTCCCTTAAAAGCTTCTATAGTTCTTCAGGACAAAAGCCAAGATCAAAGAAGGCCTTCTGTGATCAAGTCCCTGCTTACTTCTCCAGCCTAATTACTTATTTCTTCAAAGCATATAGTCTACATTTAAGCCATATCAAATTACTGTCATTTTCCTAAACAGATGTTCTCTTTCACTTCCATGCTTCTGCCCACATGCCTGGAATTCATTTATTTAACAAATATTTATTGAACTCCAGCTCTGTGCCAGCCACTGTTCTAGAATCTAGATGGTGGTTATATAGCTGTGTAATGTAAGAGAAATTCTGTCTTCGTGGACCCTACCTACGAGCAGGCAATAAACAAAATCAGCAAGTAAGATGTCAGATGGTGACATGTGCCAAGGGGAAAAATAGAGCAAGAGGGAAGATAGGACGTAAAAGAATGAGTTCAATTTTAAATAGAATGTGGATGGAAGACCTCAATGACCAAAATTCTGCTGGAGGAAGTCTTACAGATATCTGAGGAAGGTCGTTCTAGCAGAGGGAACAGCAGAGTTGAAAACCCCTCCTTGTCCCTCTCACTCTGCCAAGCTTCTAACTTCTCCTTTTGCAGAACTCCTACTGGGTGTCTCCCACCTTTCCTGCTCCCATTGCCAATTCTCAATTAAGGATCCTATCTCAATGCTCTCAGAGCATGCAGGCATATTGTGATAGCATTTAAAATATTGATAATAAATTGCAGTTAACATGTATAAAGTACTTGCTGAAGGCCAGGCACGGTGCTGATGGCTTACTTGGTTGAGCTCTTTTCGGTTCTCACCAACACTGTAAGAAGGTATGTATTTATATTACCTCATTTTACAAAGGAAAAAAATCGAGACACAGAGGTGTTAATTAAATTAAGATTGCTATGAATTCTAATCTTTGTTCCCTGAGCTCTGGCATAAGAGGGACGATGTGTCCCTCATAGTTGTGTGCTTCATAATGGCTGGGCTCTAATAAAAAGCCTCTATCTCAGTGCTTTGAATAGACCTTAACACATTCGTATAATAAAATGCAAGTGCTCTCTGCACGTATCTTACCAAATCATGCAAAAATGGCCGGATGAATTTGGACACAATTGCTGAGTATGTTTGTGATGGTCCGGCTTAGAAGTCAAATTTATTTGGTGAGACTCTGGGGTCACCACACAAAGAAAGGCTGGTATCTTTCAGAGAAGTTGGTATGGAATGCAACGCAAAGCTGGTTTGGCTGCCGATTGGGAGCGATCTATTCTATGCATTAACTCCATAGACTGAGGAAATCAAGTCTGGTTTCAATTATGAGTTCCAAATGGAAAGTCATTTACTGATGATTTTCAGATGTTTGAATCACGAGTGTTAATGTATTGTCAAGCTGCTTCTCATACCTTAAGTTACTCCCCAGGTGAGTAGCTCCAGAGAGTTATTTATATAATAATAATAATCAACAATTCTCCCAGGCAACCCTATGTAGGCCTGCAAGTGTCTAAGATTTCTAAAGTTCTATTAACGACTTTACCACTTTTCAGGTCCACAATTGTCCGCCCTGTCTTTCTAGCCATTGTTTCGCAATTGGGGGTAATTCTGTCCCTCGGGGGACATTTGGCAATCTCTGGAGACATTTCAAGTTGTGACAACTGGTGGCGGTGGGGTACTACTGGCATATGGCGGGTAGAGGCCAGGGTTACTGCTAAACGTCCTACAGTGCACAGGGCAGCCCCTCCAAAACGAATTATCCCACCCCAAATGCTGAGAGTGCCACAGTCCTATCTTGTTACCACGTACAAACCCTATTGTCTCTCTTTGATTCCCATCCTCGGATACGGCAGGGATCCAATGATGGTTAAGCACTGTCCTTACTCTTGTTTATTGTGGAGAATGCTTGTCGCATTACACAAATTCCCTGACGTCATTTTAGGATGAATCACTGGAGCAAAGATGCCCTCCACCCCTATCCGGGAGGTGAACACCTATTCTTCTTTAAAGCTCTGAAGTATCACCTCCAATATGAAGACTTCCCTGACACCTCCCAGGAAGAACGGACCACCCTTTCTTTTGTACCCCAGCCATGACTTATGCATCATGCTAGCATGGGAACTATAACAGGTTCATTGCCATTATTGATTACATGCTTGTCTCCTTTACAACCTCCTGATGAGCTCCTCATCGGAGCTCAGAGACCATGTCTAATTATTTTTAGTTTCCCAAGAGCTTACCTAGCACAGCACCTAGCCCTTAGTAAGCACTCAATACAAGTGTTGGAAATGAATGCATTTTCAGGGGAAATCTAGGGCAGCAGTGGTTGTACACCCAGCTACTCGAATTCTCACTGTAAATGTGACTTTCTTCTCCAGTTTCCAAATGGAATAAAAGTCAAGCAAACCACACCGTCCATCCCTTTGCCCTCCGCCTCATAGCCCACTGCTAACGTGCACATTCAGAAGACATTACTCCAGTGTCCTCCAAACAACAATATGAAGCCCTGGTAAGTGTGGGAAATGATGACAAAAATAGGCTGCTTAAAAATCAAGCACTTTTGCACAGAAAAAGGAGACGCAAACAGCCTCTGGCACCTTCCTGTGAGTAACAGAAGTTTCTATTTTAAAAGAAAGGCAGTCAAATAAGAAGCAACTTTATCACAATGCTGCTTTCCCAGATTTCTTGGCCAAGACAACACATCAGCCTGTATTAGGCTCTTGGCGTTCCATGACGGATCCGGCTCCAGGGATGATTCATAGCCGCCATGTGAGGAATGGAAGCTTTCACACAAACTCGCCCCTTTAAAAAAGGAAGAAAATGCAGTCCAGTAAAAGGCCCAGCTCTGTCATTCATGTGTGTGGCACTCAACTTCTCCCCCTGGCAGATAACGAGGAAAGTGATGAGCTTTGCCAAAGGCATGGTCTTCCGGTGGCTCCCCATCTTTCTGCTCTTAAGTAGCTAAGGATGTCCACTTCCTCCCTTGACTCTGATGTGCAAATCTCCCAGAAGTTTCACGAACACTGTGGAGAAACTGAGCTCATGAATCTAATCCTCCTCTTTCTTCCTCATCCTTCAAATGTCTTTGGTTTTGAGTGATCCATATGGGTTCTAGAAGAACTTCATGTTCGGCATTAAAAAATAGTCCCACTTACATCCTTTCGAGTTACAAAGTATTACTTAGTTAAGATTAAGTTTGTTTATATTTTCATTGAGGGAAGATTTCTAGCACCGGCTGCTCCTGATAGGATTTGAGAAACAATGCTAACTATTTAAGAATAAAACAGAAGAGTTCATCTGAAGGAAACAGAAGCGATAAGTGTTATGCGTAGCCTCAACTGAGTGGATTATCATTCTTGGGCAAAATGTTGCCTTAAAGTTTTCCTGAAGTGAAGCCAGAGAAAAGGAACAGATTGAAAGTGTGTGCAAGTCAGCATGGAGGAATTTGAATATGGAGAAGCTGGGAGGCAGGCTTCAGCGTCTCTCTCCTGAGGGAGCTCCGGGGGCAGCAGGAACGCTCTCCCGCCCAGCCTGGGAGTGGGAGCTCCCACCTGACGCCAAGCCTCAGGGGCCTGAGAAGAAGAGGTCACACCCGGACTCTCCTGATGAAAACACCGAAGTTTCTCATGACGTGATGGAGGTCATGGAGACAAGAGAGAAGCACTAGAACCCACAACTTGTCCTCTCGGGCAGGGCAGGATGAGCAGTGTGTTTTAGGTTCCTTATGCCTGACTTCAAAAGCAGACCCATCACGGAATTCCTAAAAGTCAGGTAATTCCCTTAAATAGTGAAGTCCTTACAACCCCCATTGCTAGTAGCAGGAGCTACCACTTAATAGGCATTGCTCACAGGCCAGGTGCTGCACTCATTCAAGAATGATAATTAAGAATAGTGAGAACAGGAATAAAGACGCTTATTAAGAACTTATGGGTGTCAGGCACTGTTCCATGCTCTTTATATATTTTAAGGCATTAAGTCTTCTCCACAGCCCCATAGAGTAGGTACTATGATCCCAATCTTACCAGTGAGGAAGTGGAGCATAGAATTACTTACTGGGGCCGCAGGCACATGGGTATTTGACTGGGGGAGTTCTGATAGGAACATAGACAAGGATTCTGTCTCTCAGACCAAACTCTTTTTTTAAAGGCAGCTTTACTGACATATAATTCATATACCATACAATTCAACCATTTAAGGCGCCCAATTCAATGGTTTTTAGTATATTCACAGAGTTTGCAACCATCACCACAATCAAATGTAGAACGTTTTTATCCTCCCCAAAAGAAACCCCATATCCTTCAACTGTATCTCCCCATCCCCCATTCTCCATAGCTCTAGGCAACCACTAATCTACTTCTTATTTCTATAGATTTGCCTCATCTGGACTTCTAATAGAAATAGGATCATATAATATATGGTCTTTTATGACTGGTTTCTTTCACTTAGCATCAGGTTTTCAAGGTTCACCCGTGTGGTAGCTTGTGTTAATATTTCATTTCTTTTATTACCAAATAGGCCATAATCTTAACCATGACACTGTGTTCCTCTCTGAGGCTGGTATTCTTATTTTCATTCTATACATAAGAAAACTGAGGTTCACTGAATGGCAATCAATTGCCCAAGGTCACACAGACAGTCAAAGATGGATCTGGCATCTGCTGTCCACAACACCAGGTTCTCAAAACCCTTACTGCCTCCAAAGCATCTTTCCCTGGAGAAGTCACCACAGGGAAATCAGCCTCATGTGTCCTGGTAACATTCTCCTTACTTCCATGGAAGGCAATAAAGTCATAATTGAAAAGTGAACTTTCGATTGAAGCTCAGGACCAAGCACAGTGACTTTAGACAAATCACTTAAATGTTCTACACCCTGGTTTCCTCATTTATAAAAGAAGATTAATGACATCTACTTCTTAGAGTTGAGAGGTATTGCAAGTCAATGGCATTGCCTGGTGCCAGGCACATTACTGACCCCATTCTATGGGGTTGTGCATTTTGAGGCAAGTCTAGGACAAGAGGGAGGTTGAGGAAGAAGGAGGGAGAGAAAGCAACAAAATTGTAATTGTGTGGGACTGTTGAGGCTATTTTCCTGCTTCTTGCTCTAGGAGAAATCAGCACCATCCACCATTTGCAAGCACGACGTGATCGACACAAAGACATCCGGAGAGGGACTCCAGGGACAGCGGCTCTGTCCTCCCTTCCTTTGGTGCACCTGCAGGTGCCCCGTTTGTCATCTGCCTGCTTCCACCCCTAAACCTATTTGATGCCAAAGAATTCAAAAGCTTTCGGTGGGAGTGGAGACTTCAGTACATTCTCTGGGAAGCCTAACTGGGCTAAAACAATAACCTTAATACAAGCATGCCAATTATATATTCAACTACATTTATTTCTACATTCTCCTTCATGCAATTAGAGGAGATAAGTATTAGGTTCAGGCTTCGCAGTAGGTTTCTGAGTTGTGAAATGAAATCATTTATAATTAATTGAAAATTGTCTTTCTCAAAAGTAATGCAAGCCTATTTTTAAGATCTTACTAGCAGGCCCTGTATCAATTTGGAAAAGGCAGACATAAAACAAGGGGTATGGAAAAGGCAACAATTAAAACATGCTCTTTTTAAAGGGGGAGATAAAAGGGGAGGCTAATTAATATTACAAGCTATAAAAGAGCAAGTTGTTTCAATCACTAAATGGATTTTTTCCCCTTGCAAATAAAGCCTTTTATTCATTTATTCAGGTAATGTGCACCTATCATTAAAATACAATGGTTCTGCTCCTGGTTTCTGAGAATTCACTCCTTGTCAATAAAATATTTTTAAAAAGTTGTTCATGCAGGGTGAACGGAGGGATGTGAGCCGATCTGAGGACATTTTTAGATGGTTCACCTCAGGCTCAAGAAACTGCACATATTAGACCTAAATCATTGATCCACCCAGCCCTGGACTCCTTGCACATTAATCTAAAATGTTTATATTTTGGGAAATGGAGGGTGAGGGATGCAACGCATTAACAAAGCCTCCTTGGCACCTTCCAGGGCTATTTGAAGATTGTGTGCATTGATTGAAAGAATAATTCATAGGAATCTATTATAATGAAGAACAGAAGCTAGTAGATAGAGAATCTGTTTGAACTCACAGAATTTTGCTGATAAATTCTCACTTCTCACTTTTTTTCATAAACCTCACTTTGGTGGCCACTAACAAACCATGCATGCCGACATCCATGACTTGCGTCATTCCCTACTTTCCCCACCCTCTATTCCCCACCTTGATCGGGGCATGGCCACAGGACTGGCTTTGGCCAACGGGACATTAGCAAGCATGATGTAAAGAGAGACTTGTCTCTTGGAATGCTCACTTTGGAGACATACCCTCTCAAATTCCAGCCACCATGTTGTGAGCAGCTCAAATTAACCACATGGAGGAGAATTAAGGCTCTTACTGAGAGTCCCAGCTAAGCTCTCCATCAGTAGCCAGCATCAGCTCACTAGCCATCTTGCTGAGTGAACCACAGTGAGTGAAGATCCTCCAGTCCCTGTTGACCCTCTACAGATGAGCCATGCTAGCCAGTGCTACATGGAGCAGAGATGAGCTGGTTCTGCTAAATCCCATCCAAATTGCAGAATCATGACTAAATAAGTAAATGTTGCCATGTTAAGCTACTGTTTGGGGGTGCTTTGTTATATAGCTTTAGATAATCAAAACAGTGATTGAAGCACAGCACCAGACAAGGATGTGAGTGAACTCTGCTTTTCCAGTCCACTATCCACCTTTCTGAACCATCAAGAGGAAGACAGTCTGCCTCTGACATAAGCTGAGAGTTCAGGAAGACTGGCTCATGCCCTGCTGTTCTCCCAAAAGGCTATCCTTTAACCACAATGGCAAAAGCATCATTTATTTAGCTCTAAGGGCCAGGGACTGTGCCAAGGGCTATATCTGTATAGATACACAGGCATACCTCCTTTTATTATCTTCACTTTATTGCTCTGCACAGATAATTGCATTTTTTACAAAATGAAGGTTTGTGGCAGCCCTGTGGCACCATTTTTCCAACAGCATTTGCTCACTTGGTGTCTCTATGTCCCATTTTGGTAATCCCTGAAATATTTCAAACTTTCGGGGTGCCCGGGTGGCTCAGTTGGTTAAGCCACTGCCTTCAGCTCGGGTCATGATCCCGTCCTGGGATCGAGTCCCGCATCGGGCTCCTTGCTCAGCGAGGAGCCTGCTTCTCCCTCTGCCTGACGCTCCCCCTGCTTGTGCTCTCTCTCGCTCTCTCTCTCTCTGTCAAATAAATAAATAAAATCTTTAAAAAAAATATTTCAAACTTTCTCATTATTATTATATTTGTTATGGTGATCTGTGATCAGGGATTATGACTCACTGAAAGCTCAGTGGATGGTTAGCGTTTTTTAGCAATAAAGTATTTTTTAATAAGGGTATGTGCATTTTTTTTAGATATAATTCTCCTGCACACTTAACAAGCTACAGTATAGTATAAACATAACTTTTATATATGCTAGAAAACCAAAAAAATTCATTTGGTTCACTTCATGGTGATATTTGCTTTATTGCAGTGGTCTAGAGCTAAATCCTCAATGTCTCTAAGGTATGCCTGTATGGAATATCATTCTGCGCACATAATGGCTCTATGAGAAAAGAACTCCTTATAACAGATGAGGAAATGGAGACTTTGAGAAGTTAAGTCACTTGCCCAAGAGGTTCCAGCCAATAAGTGGTAGCATTAGCATTCCATCAGTCCTCTACTACCAATGCATCCATCCAGGATACACTGCCTCTACACCAGGAAGGTAATGCTGACCCACCTCCATAACCTGGACCTTGCATTCCCTTTTTTCCCCCTTTGTCTTTATGCATTTATTTATTTTAAATTTTATTTTATTATGGGAAGAACATGTAACATGAGATCTACCCCTTAGCAAAATTTTAAGTGTACAGACATTATTGTTGGCTAGAGCTAAAATGTTGAACAGCAGATCTCTAGAACTTATTCAACTTGCTTAACTGAAATTTTATGCCTGTATATTGGGCCTTGCATTTCTTTACCAGCAGCCATAAGGGGATTCTACTAACCTTTTCATTGTCTCTAGCCATTGTCCTCCCAACTGCCCAAGCATTTTTCTTTTTTCTTATTCATTCATTCATTCATTCATTTTTTTGAGATGTAGATGCCAAATATCAGACAACTTCTGTCTTCTGGGAGGGAAATAAAAAGAAACCTATTCTCTTCAACACAACGTACCTCAGAGGAATTCTCGCCCCTCGTTTGTATTCAGCCACCACACACCCACCTCAGCCTCATTAGAGAGCTGGAATCACCATGGTAAACACCACCCTATCCTATCATAGCCACAGTCCTTTATGTTCACAGGAGACAGGGCCAGGAAAAGGAAGGGTCCTTGCTCAGTGAGGCTTGGGTCCCAGGTGCCAGTAATCACTCTTGGTGAGATAGGCTAGATCACATGACACGTCAAGAATGTGCCATGTGTTGGCATGAAAACCCCATATGTTTTCCTTCCTGGAGCTTGGATATCAATCAGCAAATACATACATATACAAATAATAATAAAAACTACACACATCCTTTTGCCTTCAGTTGATAAGTATGATTTTTGGACTCCAAGCATACTGCTCTCTTAGGCTCTAACTTTTTGTGGTATTTTTTGTGTGTGTGGTAATTTTTATATCAACTTAAAGTACCCTTGAAATCCCTTGAGACTTTTGAAAGATTTAAGCCTTCAAGGGAAGAAGCAGAGGTGCCTCTCCTTACACCTCACACCCCTCCCATTTCAAGTAGTTGGGTAAGGACAGACGTCTAAAACTGGTGTTTAAAGTGTTGAGCTGCAGTCTTTACCATGAGGACCTCCCTCCAAAGCCGCTTCAATCCTCTCTCCAGAGCATTGACTAACAGCTGACAAGACTGAGCATTGAGTTAATACCCAACATTAAGCTAAGTCAAAAATCAAATACATCAATCACTTAACTAAAAGCACATTTCAAAGGAGGACACAGCCAACCGGATAGCAATCCTGAGCAAAGCTTGTCCTGGCAGGTGTCTGACGAAGACACTACTCTGTAATGCTTCCAAAGTCCTTCTAAGCAGTCAGCTTGGCAGTCCACCGTTTTGTTGGAAAGAGACGACTCCAGTTCCAGGAGCCAGAGCTGAAGAAGGGGCGGGTAGACCACCCATAAGCAATAACAGTTTGTCATACTTCCCTAATGCCACACCAACACTAGCATGTTGATCTTGCCTACAGCCTTCACAAAAGTAGATCAGAATCCCCATGCTACAGTTGAGGAAGTAGATATATGTTTTCCTCTCAAAGTCAGTAGGTCAGCTTTGCCTTTGAATTCCTGAGATCTGGAATTCCCACCCATGGGCCACTAAGTCACCAGTGTGCTCACCAAAATCAGGGCACTGTCACAGCTAAAAAAATTAAGGGAGAAGACTGAGGATTGGAGGGATAGGAGGGTAATGTTGCTACTGGTATTTCTCAGTCTTCTCCAGTGTTTCATATGCTCCATCATTTCTCTCATCAGATCTCTCAGGGAACACTGCCATCTTAGGTTACCAGGGACTACCTAAAGCAGAGGATAAGATAATGCTTTTCCCAAGGCCACAGGGCAAGCTGTTGGAGGTCCTGATTTGCTCCATCAATCCCACTTCCCAGATTTATGTTTGAACTATTCCATCCTGGTGCTCAGATAGAGGAACAGGACACTCAAGTGTGAAACAACAAAATACACCTTCTCTTTCATAAAGCAAAGCAATATACCTCAGTCACAACACTTGTCATGATGTTAAAATGCAGTGGTAGAAACAGACAGGAAGAAGAGCCACAAGAAAGAGCCCGAGAGGGGCTCCTGGGTGGCTCAGTCGTTAAGCGTCTGCCTTCGGCTCAGGTCATGATCCCGGGGTTCTGGGATCGAGCTCCGCATCGGGCTCCCTGCTCCGCGGAAGCCTGCTTTTCCCTCTCCCACTCCCCCTGCTTGTGTTCCCTCTCTCGCTGTGTCTCTCTCTGTCAAATAAATAAATAAAATCTTAAATAAAAAAAAAAAGAGCCCGAGAGTTTGTAAGGGCTCTCAAAAGGAAGTGGTGCCCCTTGAGAATAGTCCTTGAGTGCATACCTGTTACTAAAAGATACCCAGGTCACCCACCCTACAGCAATTCCCATGTGTGGGTCTGCTGTAAGTAACCAGGGAGGGGCACAGATATATTCAATTCTGTAAAAAGCAGCTTTTAAAAATAAAATTCAATTCTTGGCATGTGTTGTAATACTTCCTCTGTTCCAAACTTAATACTGAAGCCACCCACAGGAGTGCTGTCTTAGCCAAATACAGTAAAGGAAACGAGCCTTCTCACAGAAGGCCCCCATGAACAGCATCCAACAAGCAGTCAGGCTGAGAAGGCTTCCATGATACAGCACCCCTGGACATGCTTCAGCCAGGCAAGCTAGAGCTGTTCTGCTCCTGCTTTCTCAAAGTACTGCTCAGAAAGATAGTTCCATAGACTGCAGGGAAAGATGCCCCTGGCACTTGGAAGTTCCCATTCCAGGGACAACAATGTCCAGTTTTTGCCTGTGAATCCAATCTATATTAAACACAGAATGATGACAGCTGAGAGACCTCTCACACAATCTGCACAACCCACAAAGTCCATTCAGTTGCCCTCAAGTATCTACATTCTTATGTAATTTACTAGTATTTTCCATATATAATTCTTATCTTCTCAGCTAGATCATAAGTTGTATGAGGGAAGAGACTATCCAGTTCCTGAACTATTTAAGCTATTAGAACTCACTCTCCCAACATATCATACACTTGGCTTCATCTATAAGAAGGACTTCATTCAATGTTTTGCATTATTCACAACCGAGTCCTGAACCATTTGCTCTAATTCATTACATTTCTTGCTTCCTGAACTCTTTTTTCCTGGTTTTAACCTTCTAGTCTTTCTTCTTATAGATGACTTTTCCTTGTTCCTTGTATTTAGCCTTGAATTTGAGACATTCTTCAGTAGTAGGTAAGAGCACAGACTCTAAACCAGCCTACCTGAATTCAAATCTTGACACTACCATTTATTAACAGTATGACCTTGGAAAGGCTATTTTAATTCTCTAAACCTTAATTTTCTCAACTGCAAAATGGTGCTCATGATAGCACCTACATCCTGGGATTGTTGAGAAGATAAAATGGCTTATATGAAAAGCAATTAAAACAATGCCTGGCATCATAGAATTGCTTAGTAAATGTTAGCAGTTGCAAGGCATTTTTCTACCACTTCTATGGCATGTGGACACTTTAGTCAACCTGGCACAGCTCATCCTCTCACTGCTGCTTATCTTCCAGGTACTTTACACCTGAAAACCCACGCCAAGTTCACTCCAGCAGACAGAGAAAAGAGCACTTATTTCAGTTATGCAGACACATTGTGCCTAAGCATTATAGTAAGTGCTAAGAATTTCTGATCCAGCGATTAATATCTTGTTGACTCCAGATTATTTAAACTGAGCTTCACAGAGCCTTTGTGAAATTAAACACAAAAAGTCCTTTTCCCCTTTTTAACCGGTTTCCTATCAAAGAAACACAGGCCTTGCTCTTTACTAGAGAATGAAATTCACAAATAACCCACTACATGTATTACATGTCCATTCCTGGTCTCCACATTGCAAAGGACACCAAGAAAGCATTATTCATTCATTCAACTAACACTTACTTGCCATGGATCTTGCCTTTAGGTAGTTGATATCTCTTAAGTCAAGACTAACACATACAAAATTATCAAAGAGCAATAGAAAGTATATAATTAAGTAAAGGGTGCTGATTATAAAGACAGTATTGCTGAAAAGGGCATATTAGATAAAGGGCCATGATAATTCACTTATTCATTTCACAAACACATATTGAGCATTATCTAAGTACCACATCCTGTGCTAGGTATTGGACATAGCATTGGGGAGCATTGTGACTTCTTCCCTATTGTCCCCCATTCTTCCCTGCAGTCTTCCCTGGGATAACAGCCATATGGTTAGGGGAACTGATTCACCTAAACCAATCTTGACACCCTCATTCATCTTGCCAGTGACTTATTTCTACATGGTCATTGAGATTAAGAAGAGTTGGCTGGGGGCTTCCGGGAAAGGTCTTCCTTGGTCTGAAGAAACCATCACAGGAAAACACATCCCTTTCCCTCTGGTTATGGCCTTGTATGGATGTGAAGTCCCTAACTGCTGCTCACATCCTGCCACCAGTTTGAAGATAGAGAAGAAAGGGCCAAGAGAACTATAGGGAAATAGGATCAGTACTACCAGATTAACTCAGCTTATAACACTGCTCTATGTCTGAGTTTCCAGTTATGTAATCTCATACATTTCCTTATAGTTTACATTAACTTGAGTTTTTCCTGTTACTTGCATCCATATACATCCTCATAGAACATATGAAGATCACTGAGAGATGATCAACCCTCAAGGAACTTACAGTCTAATGTCGGCAAATATGGAATCATATAGCATTTTTTTTTAGGATTAGTTAAGTACAATAGAAAAAGGTTCCAGAAATAAAAGTAGATCAGAAGAAGGAGAAGTTGGGAAAAACGTAAGAGAGGTAGCTTCACCAATTTCAATTAGTCCTTGAAGGACAGTCAGTGACTGATGGTAAAACAGTGAGAAATTGGCAATATCCCCAACCTATCACTATAGAACTTGGCTTAATTCTTATGTCTTCATCAATTTTTGTCATTACTCCAGACATCTTAAATGAAAGAAAGAAACACACCTTCCTAGAAGTAAAAGCTAAGGTACTAAACACGTTCCTTCAGCTTGATTCCTGTTCCTGGAATCAGCCTGAAAGTTTCTCTTTTAAAGGCTATTTTTGATCTCTGAAGATGCAACTGGCTGCAGAATTATAGAAAATCAGAACACATTACCCAGTGTGCATAGATCTTGGTAATTACGTGCATGGAAGAAAAAAATTTTTTCTCTCTTTGATTTCATTAGATGGTTGAAACTACACTTTCAGCCACTTTTCTCTACAGAAAAAAATGTTTGCTGTCAGTTTAAAAAGCAGATACCCCTTGATGCGACATGTAATTGTTTATTTTACATTCACTGTGTGCCTATAACATTGGAGACTTCCAAACCAGATTTTAGAAATAAAATTAAAGTCTTGCTATGTTTGTGGTTAGGAGGAGCCATAGTATGGAAGCTTTGTTTAGTTGAAGTTCAGACCCCCAGATTAATTTCCAACTTTCTCCAAGCACTAGCACTGGAGGGGGATTTAGGCCCTTAGTGTCATGAGTTCAAAGAAACATGCAAACCTTAGAAAGAAGCTTTCTCATACCTCATTTAAAGATAAGGAGATGGAGACCCAGGAATGTGGCGAGGCTTACAGAATTTAGTGTTAGAGGCTGGCCAAGAGCCCAAAACTCCTAAGGTTCAGGCAAGTGGTCATTACATGACCCACGCCTTAATACTGTTCTGTTGGACCCATGCCTCTTCTGACCCTCTAGATTGGCAAGAAGAGAGCAATGATGTTTGAAATCACACCAACCACTTCATAGAAGTTAGACAAGGACTGGGATAAGGATGAGAACTATGCTACTAAAACTAAGGGAAGAAAAGACGGGACCAGAGAAAGTGCTAGAACACAGAATCCCACCAAAATATATACTCCTCTGTTGCCATAAGTGAATGGGACCTCAGATTAGCAGTTACCAGTTGTTGACATTGGAAGTATGTATTGAAGTTCATTCTGATTAATAGAATTCAAAAATCTCAGCATGGAAAGAGACCTCTGTGGTTTCTGCAACCCTCCTCAGATGTTTGACACCATTTACAATATGTCTGCCTAGAAGTCATCAGTCTTATTTTAAATATCTCCAGTGAGAAAGACTCATTGCCTCTCAGGGAAGCTCATTTTGCCTTCCAACAGCTTTGACCATAAGAATATTCTTCATTACACTGAGCTAAAAGTCCACTCTCTAAATTCTCTTGATTCTAGTTTTGCCATTTATGGATATCTACAAAGCAGCTGTCATATCATCCCTGAGTTTCCCTTTTGCCAGGTCCTTCAATTACTTCTCACATGGAATGATCTTTCACTGACATAGGATTTTCTTGCCAATCTCTCCCTCTCCTGTAGTCAAATGTATCAACTTTCCTCATCAAGTAGGGCTTCAGGTGTAGGGTGAGCAGCTTAGAAGCCAGAACTTTCCTTACTCTGGAGATTAAATCTATGTTATGGAACTAAAGTTATTAGTCTTTGAGAGCTCACAGCCACCCCCACTCCACCTCCAGTCCAATAAAAATAATCCTGCATTGTCTGCTCGGTTCCCACTCCTTTCTAGTCCTGCTAAGGAAGGATTTTTGCTTACAGAGAGAAGCTAAGTCAACCCACATAATGAAGTGATAGAAAGAGGGTTAAGGAGAAGAAAGATCAAAAAACTTTGTAGCCTATTACAGAAGAAGAGTTTTTTTGGAACTGAGTTTTATAAGAAAGAGACACTGGAGTGGCTACAGGATGTAAGGGAATTGGAAGAAAAAAGGAAAAGCCATGTTACAAAGTGCCAAGGTGGCTTAGTAATGGGATTCTCTTTGATGTTCTCCAAGAAATGCAAATAGAAGATTTCCATTGCTTTTAACTGCCTTTAGTTGTTAGATTGTTTCCTTGAATGTGACATACCACTCTTGTGATTGGACCATATGGGTCACTGAATTTATTAGGTTATGCACATTAAAAATAATCCTGTAACAATTTTTTTAAAGATTTTATTTATTTATTTGACAGAGAGAGACACAGCAAGAGAGGGAACACAAGCAGGGGGAGTGGGAGAAGGAGAAGCAGTCTTCCTGCTGAGCAGGGAGCCCAATGCGGGTCTCGATCCCAGGACCCCGGGATCATGACCTGAGCCGAAGGCATACGCTTAACGACTGAGCCACCCAGGCGCCCCTAAAAATAATCCTATAACAATTATAATGATTTGTGTTCAGAGTGACTTACTATGTACCATGAACTATACTAAAGATTTTACATTTATTATCTTATTCGATTCTTTTTTTAAAGATGTTATTTATTGATTTATTTATTTGAAAGAGAGAGAAAGAGAATGTGAGTGGGGGAGGAGTAGAGAGGGGAGGCAGAGGGAGGAGGGGAAAGAATCCCAAGCAGACTCCATGCTGATCGCAGAGCCCGACATGGGGCTCAATCCCAGGACCCTGAGATCATGACCTGAGCTGAAACTAAGAGTCAGATGCTTAAGTGACTGAGCCAACCAGGAGCCCCCTATCTTATTTAATTCTTACAGCACCTCTTTGAGATATCAATTATAGTCCTCATTGTTTAGATGAATAGAATATAGATGGCTGTAGAATATAGATGGGTGAAAGCAATTGCTCATGGACAGACAGGTAAGGAATGATTTAGTTGTTTCTCAGACCTATGTCTGTTTAACCAAATCCCGTACATTCTCTTATGGTAGCCTTGGAGCAGAATGGCTCCATTTTTTGTCCAAAAATAAAAAGAGAAAGAACCAGAACTATGAGTCTGGAGTCCAGGAATCTTCTGATGACCCAGGGAGATCACGCTACTTAAAATTTGTCTCATGAATAGATAGTCAAGTGCTGATCCAACATTGAGATCAGAGCCAAAAGCAACACAGTAGTTGAGATTTGGGGCATATTCCTTAGAAAGAGATTCAGACTTTCAAAAACTTCAATCTCATTTCCCATAATGCTTATTACATAATTTTAGCCCATGGGTATTTTTTCCTTGAGCATATCAATTCAGAAACCTTAAAAAACAAAACTGGGTTCACAAAAATGTAATTGATAAAGCTAACTCTTTCCTAGCTGACTTTATGGTTTCAGCTAAAATGCAAGCTAAACCAAATTCCATAATGGACCATACTTCATAATAATTGTAGTCTATTTGTATGCAAATAGCTGAACGGCATCTCTCAATTTCAGGCTCTGGCTGTAAACTCACATCAGTTTTGGGTAGATTCTAATTATGCATCTGATATAGTAGGTATTGAATCAATGAGAAATTCTGACACCTGTTTTGAGAGTTAACACTTACTATTCACTATTTGAACCTTGGGTTCAAAAGATGTGCCTTTATAATAAAATGTATTGTGTTGTACCATTATTTAGTAACTGTTTAATCTACAACAGGTTATTTAATTTCTCTAAGCCATAGTGTTGCAAAAATGGAAATACTAATGACTCTCTTATAGGATTATTGGATAATTAAATAAGATAATGTATATAAAGTACTTGGAACAATATTTGGACCAATAAGTTACAGTTTTTGGGCGCCTGGGTGGCTCAGTTGGTTGGGCGACTGCCTTCGGCTCAGGTCATGATCCTGGAGTCCCTGGATCGAGTCCCGCTTCGGGCTCCCTGCTCGGCAGGGAGTCTGCTTCTCCCTCTGACCCTCCCCCCTCTCATGTGCTTGCTCTCTCTCATTCTCTCTCTCTCAAATAAATAAATAAAATCTTTAAAAAAAAATAAGTTACAGTTTTTCCTCTTCTCTGTTGCCAGATCACCCTGATAGCCATTGGTACCTCAAGGGGCTAAATTTTAATAACTTCCTTGCATTTCATTGGCTTGCTAAAAACACCCCAGAAAGGGGTCCCTCTATGACTCCAGTCTGACCCTGAATGAGAAGACAGAGCTAATATTCAGTAGGAGCTGAGGGAACAGGAAGCACACTCAATGGGCAAGGTCAAATAGATACATACTTAAGGTTTGCTCTGGGTCCAAAACCTGCTCACCTAGTCTCACATGATATCCTCAGGCATGACCGATGCTTACCCAGCCCTGTATTTCTGAGGACAAGGGCCATGGAAGGAAAAAAACAGTCTTTACAGGAGATGTTTATTTTCCCATTAATAAAGGGAAATTACTTGGTTGGTTGGGAGCCCAGATTTTTAAATTACTCCCATGGCTGTATCTAAAACCAATTCAATATTTTAAAACTCAAATTTGTTTGGTATAATAGACTGGAGGATGTCATAACTCGTGACATGGCCAGTCATAAAATGCTCCATGGGAACAGGAGAAGTGGGAAGAGGAAAATTGCAATCATTTATGTCTAGAGGGGTCTAGTAAATGCCTGGGACAAACCTAGCTTCAGAGAACAGGGAAAAATTCATCCAAATGAGTGGAAGATGCTCATATTATTTGTTGACAGGGAAGTGTGATAGAAGGAGGTCAAGCTTTAGAGTTGGACAAACAGATCTTGGCTCAAATCCAGGCTCTGCCCTTTCTTTGCTGGGTAATCTTGGGTAAGTTACTGATCTGGCTAAACCTTATATTCTTTGTCTATGAAATGTGGATCACAGTATTAATTTCATTATGGGAAGAAGAATAAATAAAGCACTTGGTTCAATGCCTCATACATGTTAAGTTCTCAATAAATTAGAACTATTGTTAGTGTTATTCTCTTGTTGTTGTTCATGTGTTAGCAGCTACTATGTGCTAGGTCCTCCAACACAGTTGTCTATTTTCCTCTCAGATATAATGCCCTGCCATATTTATTAATATCCCCATTTTACAGATGAGAAAAATGACCCAGATGTCCAAAGCCACATAGTTAAGAAAAATCAAGCTGAAATAAACCGAGGTCTAGCTGATTTCCAAGTGTGTATTATCTCCACTGCCTATCCTGACCCTGTGGAAGTGAAAAGGCTCACTCAAAAGATGTCAGCTATAATCTAAGAAAGGCTTTGACCTTTGAAAGCAAGAGGTGCCAGCACATCCTGAGTATGTAGAATCCAGAAAGAAAAATCACTTCAGGGAGACGACCAGCTGCATTCAAGGACATCAGAAGGGTGGATCCCAACCTCAAGGCAACATGGCCAGACTCAGAGCAGAACTGGCTTAGATACCAGGGTGGGTGGTGCTAGTTTACCTGGAAGCCTTCTAGAGTTCTTAAAATCCCTGTTGACAGCAGGAAGGATTAGGCTCAGGGTTTAGGGTGGCACCAGCTGAGCTGCAGGTGGGACTCAGGTAGATCTAGCCGTGGAAAGGAATAGATGAGAAGCAGACAAGTCTTGACATCAGCCACCAGTTGACTGGCACATTTTTTTTTTAACTTTGCAAACAGTTTCCCTGAGATTGTGCAGACACAGTCTTAAACCTGTCAATTCTAGAGGCTCCAGATTTACACATGCACACTGCACTGTCATTCCCCAAGTACAAGACTGCAGAATGCAATGTTTCTTTCTCATTATTGCTAACCACTGTTCCATGACCTTGGGTTTAATGACAGCTGCTTCTCTAGCCTCTTCAAACTAGCCAGTACCTTCACCTTGAGCTTTGGCAGTTCTGGAAGTTATATAGTAACACTCCTTGGCCTATAACTTGCACCTGTGACCTATGACCCCAGGGTTTATGCAGAGTCAACACATATAGGGAACTGGTGAAGTCATTACCCCTAACCATGTCCATGGCAGACATCACTAATCAATCACACTGTTCCTTTCAATTTGGCCAAGAAAATCCTCATGACCACGTCCCAGGTGGTCACCACCAACGGATTAGATTTTGCAGATGATAAAAGTTACTGACCAGAAAGAGCTAGTGATTTACCTTTCAACAAGTCACTGAATTAAAAATAAAGCAAATACTGGATGCTTTAAATTGACCTCCTTGGTTAACTGTATAAAGAAATGTCCAAGTACACTGGAATTTCGTGACCTTAAAAACAAAAACAAAAACAACCAACCAACCAATCCTCCCCCCAAAACCTTATTATATAAGAAGGAATAAGGAACCCTGGATTCTCTCAATAGCTATCTAATTAAATTTAGCTATGTGAATACCTGCTATGTGCCAGGCTGTATTCTAAGAACTTTATATATGTTATCTCATTGAAAACACATAACACACTAAGTAGATACTTTTAGTATTTCCTTTCACCAGTGAATAAGAGAATATTAAAGGAGCTAAATAACTTTGGTCATGTGAGGTCATCAGATAGCAATGAGGTTCAAAAGCAGGTCCACCTAACTTTTCAAACAGACCTCTAAACCTCTACATTTATATTGTCTTGACTAGATACATGAGTCTGCTGTCTCAGGGACCAGATAATAATAAAGAGCCATAGCGATGGGACATTGCCAGGACAGTTACTCACCACAGTCCCAGTGGGACCAGGATATCAGAAAATTTCCCCTTATAGCAATATTATAGCAGTTGATTGGGAGATACAAGAAGATTACATGGGCGAACAGACCATTGGTTTCCTCTGCTCTGACAGAACCTGTCTTCTGTCCATAGCTATGTGCAACAGACATCTCCACAGCCTCAACAGGTGCCCTTGCCATGGGAGGGAGTTTGAGATATGATGGTCCATGCCAAACCATCAATTACAAGATAGACATCAGTCCCAAAGGCCTTACCATTCCCTAGGTCTGTTGCTGCTACCACCCATTCTTTCTTTTCCTTGACTCTTGGGGTGTTCCAGAGGAGGAGCATATCACCAGCCCCAGAAGGACCCCATCCCTGTCCAAATAGCAATTTAAGTCTGCAAATTTTCTCTGGCCCTGAGAAAATTGTGGCTACCCCAGCATGCGCTTCCTTGACTTCTCTTCATCTTTCAGATTTTCTCTATTTTCACCTCTTTCTTTACAGTGCTCTCAAAGGAGAAGTGTCTCCCTCCTGACCAATGTTACCGCCTCTTCTGGCACGGTGTTCTGCATTTCTCCTAGAATTGGTTATTTCTGCATTTCTCCTAGAATAGTACTCCATTGGTTATTCTCTCCCTGTCTACAAGAGAAGTGAGATAATTCAGGCTAAAGCTCTCCTCTAGCCTGAAAAACATACCTTCCCTTGAGTCTGCTACCCTACTAATAAGATTTACTGTTTTTACAACACCAGAATGTTTCTGACACCAAATGTGTAGCTTTTTTTCCACAACAACAACCAATCAACTCTCCAGACACCAACTGGGTGTCCAGCAATTCAATTCAATCCTGACACTAACTACCTGGAGTTGGTGTCAGACCATACAAGTTAGAGGCACAGACCCACAAGACTACTTATACTTGAGATGCTGGTCCAGGCCTCCCATATGTCTGTCTGACCAGTTATAAATCAGGGGTGCCCATGACCCCCTCCTCAGGCTCTATAAACTGCTAGAACAGCTCTTAGAACTCAGGGAAACACTTTATTCACTAGCACTAGTTTATTATAGAAGATAATATAAATGACACAAATGAACAGCCGGATGAAAGGTACATAGGGCAAGGTTCAGAAGGGTCTCGAGAGCAGGAGCTTCTGTTCCTCTGGAGTTTGGGGAGTGCCACTCTCCTGGCATGTGGATGAGTTCATCAACCCAGAAGCTCTCAGAGCTCCTTCAATGTAGTATTTGTATAGAAGTTCCATTCTGTAGGGATGGTTGATTAAATCAATGGTCATTGGTGATTAAATCAATTTCCAGCCCCACTCCACCCTCCAGAAGTCAGAGGGTGGGGCTAAAAGTTCCAACCCTCTAATCACATGGTTGGTTTCTCTGGCAACCAGCTCCCAGCCAGAAGCTATCTAGGGGCCTACTGAGAGTCACATTATTAGCATAAACTCAGGTAAGGTGGAAAAGGGTTTACTGTGAATAATAAGACACTCCTCTCACCCCTATTACTCTGGAAATTCCAAGGGTTTTAGAAGTTCTGTGCCAAGAACCAGGGAGGAAGACCAAATATATATTTCTTATTATATCACAATATCACACCTACTATTGTCTGATCTCTTTCTTTTCCTCTCTCCACTAACATTCTTGCAAGAGTAATTTTTCCCACCAGGCTCTGTTTATTTATTTTTTAAAAGATTTTGTTTATTTGACAGAGAGAGCACAAGCAGGGGGAGCAGGAGGAGGAGAGGGAAAAGCAGGTTCCCTGTTGAGCAGGGAGCCTGACGTGGGGCTCAATCCCAGGACCCTGGGATCATGACCCGAGCCGAAGGCAGACGCTTAACCATCTGAGTCACCCAGGCGCCCCACCAGCCTCTGTTTAATCACTGTACCTCCTCACTCTATTGCCTCTGTAATATCATGTCTGTTACTATAACTCCAAGAGAAATGACTTCTTGTTGGTTATCCATATGCATGTTTGTATTAGATTATACAATGAGGACTTCTGTTCATAAGTGACAGGAACCAACTCAAACTGCTCAAGGATTTAAGGCAGGGAGAGGGCATACTGGTTCACATATTCAAACCTTGGGAAGGGCAGGAATGGACCTGGCTAGAACATCATCGGGGTGCTGTGTATGACTGTCCATCTGTCTCATTTCTGTAACTGTGTACCGAGAAGGAAATTAGGTGGAGACCACTCTGGCCTCACATTTTTCCTTGTGTTGACCAGTTTGTTGGGAAAATCCAGAGAAAGGGGGACAAAATTGGCCTGCCTTGAGTCACATGGCCACCTCTTGACCCATTCATTCTGACAGGGAAGCTATGGTTATTGGGTCGACCTCGGTCCAGGGTCTTCAAGGCTGGCTAGAGTTGGGAGTGTCTGTTGCTAAAAGAGCTGAGAATCACATACACAGCTGCGAGGGAAATCATGAACTGTGTAGCCACCATGATTTTGTGTCCACCAAACACTTATGTGTAATGCTGAGAATTACGCATAATAAAATAATAGATGACAGAAGTGGGGTCATTATCAATATGGAACAATCATTAAGGCTGAAAGAAATGTTAAGATATACTTGCATTTCTAGCCAAATATGTATTTAAGATCCTGGACTTGTGTAGTGTCTGAGCTGTACGTTTTGAAGGTACATGCAGTAGGGTGAGGCATCTGCGAAGTCTTTCAGTTCAAGCCCAAGTCCCTCTAAGAGAGCTACCACTATAGCTATAAGTTAACTCCTTGGGAAGAGTAGGTAACAACTCTGAACAAAAGACTCTGTCGCACCAGAACCAGAAAACTAGTGGAAATTTGGGGCCAGTGGAAGGTCGAAGAGGAGTTGCAGGGGGGATTCGGATTCCCCAGCTCGAATTCAGCACATGGGAATATCCTATGGCAGGAGAGTGCTTTGAAGTTTTCTAAATATTATTATCCCAATCAGCAGAAAAGTGAAGCCAAGAAAGATTTGTTAAGGACTTGCCACATGTCAGGTGTGCTAATACTCCCAAGGACCGAGTCCAACCCATTTGACAGATGAGAACAACTCAGCTCAGAGAGCATGAACAGCCTGCCCAAGTTTACACGTGATAGGCATTTAATAAGAAAATTTCCATCAGAAACCAGGTGTTTTGACTGCCAGGATAGTGCCCTTGTCTATGGAGTACAACACCTTGTTTGTGCGTGCCATAACGTCAAACAAAGCGCTCTCACGAGAGCGGCGTTCTTTTGTCTCTTTTCAACATCTGTGAGATGGGCCACAGGTGGGTCATGTTCCCTACTTCCCAGCGAGAGGCACTGAGCCTCTGAAAGGACAAACTTAGTCCAGTAAGGTTGTCATTCTCAACCCAGCAGGGCTGGACCCCTGTAAACATCTTACTTCTGCTTTTAGTAACCACATCCCCACAGTTCAGCAGATCCTGGAACCAGGCCAGGCGGGTTGTTTTCTCGTGAACTCATCTCTCCCGTTTTTAGCTTCAATTCCTCATGACTGTTTTATATGCTGAGCCCTGCCCTTATTTTCAGTCTCTCATAAAGAAAAGTTGTTACACTAGAATTGAGTGACTCCGTCTGCCTCCTTCCTCATCTCAGACTGTATTTTTACATTATCAAGTAAACTAAAAGCCATACATTATGTGTACGTGCGTTATGGAAACTCATTTAAAATTCTGTTTAGCACACATTTGCGGAGCTTTCGCTGATCCAGGGACTGCCACGATTATCAATCAGGTGTAAATCAGCATTTTGCTGTGAGGAATACTGAGGCGCTGGCCAACCTGACAGGGTCCATTTTGTCCTTTCTCAAGTTTCAAGTTATCTCCCGGCCTCTTCATCTGAGGAGGTGAAGGAGGGAACAGCCGAGCGCAGGAAGGTCACGTGAACCTGTGGGGCTCTTGGCCAGGATGTCACGCCTCAGGGAGAAAGGTGAGACACCCCATCCTTGGGGTGGGGGCAACATCTCCCACAGAATCACCACAAGAAGAGCAAGACGGTCAATACCCAGGGCCGGCTTGCTGGGTTTGCAAAGTGTACAACTGCAAAGCATCTGGTTCTGAGGAGGGCCTCGTGCTTGGTTTCGAGTTCTGTCGCCACCTTGAAATTCTTAATAACTTTTTCACAAGGGGCCCTGTGTTTTCATTTGGCACTGGGCCCCACAAATTGTGCAACCAGTTTTATCATTTGCTACCATTAGTGAACATTTTCTCCAAGTCAACGTTGAGCGAATGTTTCTCTTACATTATCTAATTTAATCCTTGGGATATTCAGTTATTCAATAAGTATTGGGCCAGCCTTTAGGGCCAGGTGCTGTGTGAGACCCCAAGGATATCAGAAGAAAACGAGATGGCCTGGTTCCTGCCTTCGTGGAAATGACATTCAAACCCGTATAGACACCAGTAATTTCGAGTTGTAATAATTGCTCTCACAGAAAAAAAAAATAGTAATAAAGTACTGAGGTAAATATAATAGGAAGGATCCATGTAAAATAAGGTAGCCAGAAAGGGTCTTTCTGAAAGCCTGAGAAGTAAGAACTGCTGTATTCATTACCCAGATGAGGACACTGAGTCTCAGAGCAGGTGACTGAGCCAAGGTCACAGGGTCAGACAGTAGCAGAGCCAAGCTTTGAAGTCAAGTCTGGCTAGCTTGGTGGCCAGTATTCTAGGACAAAGCGTCTCAAAACTTAATATGCATAAAAATCACAGGGGATTGTATTAAACCCTAGATTGTGATTCAATCAATCTTGGGTCATGCTGATCCTGCGGAGCCCAGAACCATATTTTGAGTTCAAGATCCTAAACCCCTATGCAGGGGAACATGGTTGGGGGTGGTCATCAGATAGACTCATGGCACCAAGACCTGGGGGGCCAGCTGTCACTATAGGAAGTCTCATGGGGTCCGTGCTTGTGGATAGGCCCAGAGGGGCAGAGCAGGAACTCGGGAGCCATAAGCTCTCAGGGATCTCATGGATCTGCCTAAACCTTGGGGGAAAGAATGAAAAGATCCAACCATAACAGTTTCTGACCAAGAATTTGGAGGGAGAGAACTGACCAGCAAGAAAAGGAGCCTTCCCCTCCTCTACAGGTTCTTCCCAGATCCCAGAGCCTAGGTTTCTCACCTTGAGTGTTAAGAAACGTTTCTTCCTTAAGGTCCAACCACAATCTCTTCCACTGTACCTGAAGTTCATTTTCTTTTGCAAAATTCTCTGTGAAGACAGAGCATGGCCAGGTAACATAACTTGAGTTAGTTTCAAGTCATCTTTAGGTTTCTAAATTCTAACTTAAATACCTCACTTTCATTTATTTTTGTCCTCATAGAAGTATGGGAGTCATTTTAAAAATCTCTGTAATAAATCTTTTTTTTTTCTGATTCTTCCACAATTTTCATGAGCCAAATATGACATTATAAGATCTGACTAATTTATAGCAAAAATAATCATCTCCCAGCCCTCATAGAGCATCTTCCTTTTATTCCCCAACAATGTATTAAATGTATGGCCAACTATGAATGCCAGGCCTTTCTCTACTGTATACGCATGTGTGCAGTCTCTCTGTTCTCTGTAGTTGTGTGAGGTGTTTTTTGTTTGCTTATTTGTTCGCTCTTTACTGAAAGCATGGCGATTAACACAGTAAACTGGCACATAGTAGGTGATTAATAAACACCTGTCGAATGAATGTATAAACAACCTTGAACTAGTTTCTGCTGAACTATAACCTGTATTTAAACTATGACCTGTCTTTCAGAGGAGTAGGACCCTCCCCAAAGGGGGACGTGACCTTACTTAGAGCAAAAATGTTAACGGGTGACATCTAAGAAATATTTTTCATGAGTGGTGTTTGGTAAAGGGGTACAGAGTCTGTTATTTTTGAGAAGATAGGAAGAAAAGAGAGTGGGAAGGAGCCCTGGTCTGGAAGTCAGGCAGCCAAGCTTCTGGCTAGCTATATGACCTTGGGGAATTCATTACACCTCTCTGGGCTTTAGTAAACTTAGCCAGGAAATGGCAGGGTAGAACTAGATGATCTCGAAGGATCTCTTTAGCACTAACAGTCTGTGAGTCCATATGAGCACTTGGAGTCAGGTTTTGAAAATAGAAACCAGTGCCAACAGGGAAAGATTTGCATAGAAATACAAGTATCTATCTGTCAGAGAGGATCCTTGGACAAAAATAACTCCTGCTCCCTAACCTGGAGTCGTACAGCCTACCTTGTGGTTATTACAAAGCCTTTATGAACACAGTTGCCTGTTTGACTATTTTTTGTTCTTCAGAAACGTCTGGATGTATGCAATGTCCTATCATATCACTGGGCTCAGCCTCTGCCCATGTTTGGCTCCAAAGTCCACAGTCTTCCTAGTGGTGTATTTGATCTGCCCTCAGATCCCTGCCGGATCAGGCCCATTTAACCTACACAACCATCTGACACCAAGGTGGGTAATCAAACACCCTGTGGATTTCAGCTCTATTCTCCAAGGTATCGTCTCCCCGAGGCCCTGCGCTCCCTCTCATGTCCTTCAGATAGATCACTCCCTCTTCTACTTTGTACATGGGCGGTGGGCGAGAGATCCTGGCTTCAGTTACCATCAGTCAGCCTCCATTAGCCTCTGCTTCTTCCCACCTGCCCTATACGGGGAGCCCATTTTTGCCAAGAAATTTTGTTTTTGTCTGTTTCCAATTCAATACACAAGCTTCCCACAGGTACCTAATGTGCCATCTGCATTTGAGCAAATATCATCCCTGCATTCAGCCTGAATCAAGGGCTTTTCTCTCAGCATCTGGAATTTGTAGGTCTGCTGGAGGCTTTGGCAGAGCAAACCACGAGTGGAAACAAAACAGCATCTGTGAAATGGGATAACCTATAGACAGAGGCCAAGGAGCTTTGGAGTCGGCAAAGGAGAAAACTCTGGCTGTGGGTCAGGGAGAGGGAAGCAAACAAACGTGGACTGGGGGCTGTGGATCCTCTGTGTGCCTAGCAACGCAAGGAGGGCTTTTAACATCAGCGAATCATCTCAGCGACTCTCTGTGTGTGAGGTTCCTTCCAATGTACTGATGCAGGGAGTGAGGCTGGGAGAAGGGAAACAACTTGCCCAAAGTCAAGTAATCAATAAGGGGTTCACACCCAGGCCTGCTTAACTTCAAAGTTCTCTTCTTTCACTTTGAGTCAAACTGCTCTGAGGGAAGGAGGACGAGTCAGGACAGGAGAAGGAGGTACGGCCAAGGGTCATGAGTTCGAGCCCCACGTTGGGTGGAGAGATCACTTAAAAAAGTAAGTAAGCTTAAAAAAAAGACATAGTTTATTAAACAGTATATTAGGCCCCGAATTTAAGCATTTAGGTGAGTTATCTCATTTAATCCTTGGCAGTCCTGGTAAGTAAAATCATCTCTAATTCCAGATGATAAAAATAAAGCCCAGAGAAGCTAGGTGATCAAAATCTCACAGCTACAAAAAGGGGATCTTTAGCTCCTCAATGAAACGAACTTAATCCACATTATACAAGACAAATTATGAATACCTTACCACTTGGCTAACTTAAGCATAATTTATATTCAGCCATAATTCTCAAAGTGTCCACAGACTGCTGGGAGTCCCTGAGACAATTTCAGAATGTCCAAGAGGTCAAAACTAGTTTTGTAATCACATCAAGACTCTACTTGCCCCTTTCACTTGACATTTGCACTGATGATGCAAAGCAGTAGGAGCAGAAAGGAATCAGCCCTCCTTGAAGAAATAACTGAGCCAGGGACTGCACAGTGGGCACAAGGTGAGCCAGGAACACCTATGCCAGAAAGTAAGAAAGGGCTCAAGAAAGCAAAAGTGATCGGGACACATCATAGAGACACAGGAAACAGCTTAGAAGGCTTCCTTTGGCCAAATCTGGGTCAATTTTATCACCCAAACAATTAAGTACAGGAATATATTATAAACAATTGAAAGAATTCATGAGTTCATATCAATAAAAGATGACAGATGGATGAATGAACAGAGAAATAGACAGAGAGACATATATACCTAGGTACAAAAGAGGGGGAGAAAAGAGGGCTCCTGCTCACAGTAGAATGCCATGGCCAATGGGGAAACATGGAGAGAGTGCTGGAGTTGGAGCATCATTTTGCAACCATCAGAACATAGGCAAGAATCATCAAGAAACACCAAATCCAGAGAGAATTTGGATGAGAGGTAGGATATTTGCATGGTCTTCAAGTGTCTCCCCACAGATTACTTCCTGTGGTAAAGGAGAAAGATAAAGCATAGTAATTATACAGTGAAGAGCTTGGACCACACCTTGACTGGTGATCACAATTAACATCATCAACATTACCAACAAAAGACATATGGCGATGGCGGGCCTCCCGATGTGGTTCCTGAGAAAGATACTCTGCAGGATTCTGGCCTGGAACACATACTCTGAATCTAATCACAATGAAACATTAAGCAAACACAAGATGAAGAATCTTTTTGTTTTGGGGTTTGTTGTTGTTTTTTTTTTTTCCCATGAAGACATGGAGAAGTGTGGCTTTTACTCTCAAAAACATCAGCATCTTAGGGACCCTGGGTGGCTCAGTGGGTTAAGCATCTGCCTTTGGCTTAGATCATGATCTCAGGGTCCTGAGATCGAGACCCACATCAGGCTCCTTGCTCAGCAGGGAGCCTGCTTCTCCCTCTGCCTGCCTCTCTCTCTCTCTGACAAATAAATAAATAAAATCCTAAAAAAAAAAAAAAAAAAAATCAGTGTCTTAAAAGAAAAAAAAAAGGTGTGGAAAAATATTCCAGATTAAAGGATGCTGAGGAGACAAGAGAACTAAATTCAAAACCCAACTCCACACGGGATCTTGTACATATAACCTCATTAGGTCAATTGACAAAACTGGAAAATGGGCAATAAAAAATTGTTCTGTTAATGTAATTTCATAAAGTTCATAACTGTGTTGTGGTTATGGAAGAGAACACCCCTCTTCTTAGGAAATAGGAACTGAAATATATAGGGGTAAATGGTGACGATGTATGCAACTCACCCTCAAATGATTTAACAACAACAAAAAAGATTTGGGGAGGGTGGAAAAAAGGCAAATAGTAAAGCCAATGGAATGTTTAAAATGGTGACTCAAAATAAAGAATATATGGATGTTCTTTGTGTTACTTTTATTTTTGAAAATTTTTAAAGTTGAAAATTATTTCCAAATAAAAAGTGATGAAAAAGCAATGAGTCAAACCACTGGTACCTCCACACACGTTCCTGGGACGCCCCCAAACAGCACCAACAGCCACTGGATTGCTTTCTTTACCACCTCATGCTAACAACTTTTTAAAAGCCACTTTCATTTTATTTATTTATTTTTTAAGATTTTATTTATTTATTTGACAAAGAGAGAGAGAGCACAAGCAGGGGGCGGCAGCAGGCAGAGGGAGAGGGAGAAACAGGCTCATCATTGAGCAGGGAGCCCGACGTGGGGCTCGATCCCAGGACCCTGGGATCACGACCTGAGCCGAAGGCAGACGCTTAACTGACTGAGCCACCCAGGTGCCCCAAGCCACTTTCATTTTAAAATATCATTGATGTTGCAATAAGAATTGTTAACTTAATAAGCCTCGGCCCCCGGGTTCACATCATTTTAATATTCTTTATGGTGAAATGGAAAGTACACCCACTACAGACAAAATTATGATCATTGTCTCAAGGAAAAGCATTTGTGCAATTGCTTGAGTGAGAGCTGGGTTAACTGTTTTTTTTTCCCCCTCATGGAATTCCATTTTGGCTCAAAAGGATGACTTACAGACAAACTATGGTTATTCAGACCCGAGTACTGATTAGGCAGACACTTTCTCAAAAAATGAATGACGTGAGCCTGTCACTTCAAGGAAAACAGCTGACAGTATTTTTGCTACTAATAACATTTAAGATTTCATGAAAAAACTAGAAAATATTAGAAAAGTTAGTATCCGCCACCATGAGTTTGACAGTGTCCCGATGCTTATTTTTCTCATGAGATTGGTGGTGATAGCAATCACTGTAATTTTGTGCATTGTAAATAAAATGTGTCGATATTTGGAAGATCTGCATAAACTCAGTGAACCAATATTTTCCAAATGACCAATGCATGATTATATGAAATCATGAGTGGGTAAAAAACCCATTCAAAGTGCAAGAGATACTAATGGATTTTAAAGTATCTGGGCAAGAAAAGTTAGGTTTCAGATTTTTAAGAAGCTACTCTTTGTTGAGTTTTGGTAGAATATCAAAGAAGAATCTCCACAATTACGTGAAAGGCTATTGGCTCACTGAGTTCACAGCTGTGTGAAGACAGCTTTTTTTCCAAATACTTTAAGCAGAATAAAATATCACAACAGACTGAGTGCAACAGCTATCTTCTATTAAGCCAGACATAAAGAAATTTGCAAAAATATAAGACAAAACTCCTCTTCTTACTGTTTCTGGCTCTAGAAAATACAGATATTTTATTTTTAAAATATACCATTTACATTAAAAATGAAATGGGTTTGGGGTGCCTGGGTGGCTCAGTCATTAAGCGTCTGCCTTCGGCTCAGGTCATGATCCCGGAGTCCTGGGATCGAGCCCCGCATAGGGCTCCCTGCTCGGCAGGAAGCCTGTTTCTCCCTCTGCCTGCCACTCCCCCTGCTTGTGCTCTCTCTGACAAATAAATAAATAAAATCTTAAAAAAAAAAATGAAATGGGTTTATTGTTTCTTTTAAATGAATTAGTAAATAAATATTTTAAAATTCATCAGTTTTAATTTCTAATAGGATATCTACATAAGCCAAAAGCTCTTTGGGGTCCCCAGTCACTTTAAAGAGCATAAAACGTCCTGAGATCATTTTGTAATCTCAGTGGGAAGGATGGTAAGCCTGGGGGCCTTCTATCAGGGCAACTGGAACTGTCCTTGGAGGCTAGCTCTGCAGGTATTTTTGTTAACCACACCACCTAGTCGGCAGCAGGCACATAACCTCAGCTTGGCCAACTGTACTTCCTCTTCTGGGATTTTAATTCTAGAATGAAATGAAACTATGGCAGAACATACGGTTTCTATTCATTCATTCTAGTTTTTGAGACAATCTGGAGTTACCAGCTTCCTCTCTGTTCTAAGCCTGATTTCTTCAGCCTTCCTTTTCATCCCATGAGGTACCTTAGGGTAGGATAATGCATTTCTTATCTTTATTTTTTCCTCTCTATTTTAGCCAGCAGAAGATTCTGTTGCTTGCTACCAAGGATATATTCATGATATATTCATTTCTCGCTTTACCCTGGGAATGCCTCCTCTTTGTGTTTGCTCCAGACTGCAGTTCTGTTCTTTACACTGAGTCCTGTGCGGTCCTGATTCTGAAAAGTTTTGTTCTCTGCCTCAGCATGACGACCAAGAGAGTTAAAGTCTCCTCCTTCAAGTCAGTCTTCCTGACCTTCCTGACCGGGATCCAGGATTAAAAAAACAACAACCCCAAATTGTTGAGAAACAGGACTGCTGAGACGTCTCCCTTCAGCCTGATTACATTTCTCTTCGCCTAGAAGAGCCCAGGGCATTTCCCGCTTAGCCAATGAAAGCCCATTGTTTTGTTTTGTTTTGTTTTAAATGTAATTAGGTGAAAACATTATGAGAACACAAAGGCACTCTAAAAATAACAATATGGTTTTGGGTTATCATTATGTGGTAGACAAAGAACCAGAGGGACATCATGGGGATAGAGTAAAGAATACTAGATTTGGAATCAGAAAACCAGAATTATAGTTCTAACTTTTTCATTCACCCAAGGTACATCTTGGAGCGAGGCCTGGATGATCTCATCAGTCCCTTCCAGCCCTAGTTATGTAATTTCAAGTTCAGGAAAGTGTCACTAGCTATCACTTTCTCCTCCATGCCTCCCTAAACAAAAACCAGCCACGCTTTTCCTTAGCAATACTGCTTGGTGGTTATAGCACCAGCTAGACCAGGGCCCAAATCTGCGCTCAGTACCCTCACTTCCCGAAGTGCTCATTTTTCCCATCTAAAACCTGGGAGTGATGATATCAAGGCATTGTTTGTGAATTAACGAGGTGGCAAACATAACCAATTGAGCACCAAACCTGTAATAGAACAAACGTTTAATGAAGGCGATCTATAATTGTGTTAGAGCTACAGGTGCACATGATCTCCGTGGATTATAGGCATCCTGCCACTGAATACATTTTTGCAGACAGCTTGCTATTTCTTCATCTGTAATTCTAACTGCGTTTTACCTACAACTCAGAAGGACTTTGGCTAAATTTATCACTTTGCATAGAATCAGCAAAAACAGTAATAGGATGTACTGTCAGTGAGTAATGGCATATAGTTGTGTAGAGGATCGGAGTTCTCTGCAAAGAAGAGGAGGGAATCAGACCCCATCTAGGAGAGCTCCTTTGCTATTCTGGTTGCTCCCCGGCAGTCTATCACTCCACCGAGAGGTGGCTCAGGAAACAAACCAAGAGAGCATCATGGGCAAACTGCTCACACTCAAAAGAAGCTGCCTCTCAGGATTTGTGTTTCTGCCGCCCAGCTGTATCCCATCTGCTGTGGCCTGAATTGTGTTTCCCCACAAAGTCCACATGTTGAAGCCCTTAAACCCTAGTATCTCAGAATGTAAATGTATTTGGAGATAAGGTCTTTAAAGAGGTAATGAAATCAAAGTGAGTTTTGTTTTTTTTTTAAGATTTTATTTTTAAGTGCTCTCTACTCCCAACATGGGGCTTGAACTCACAAACCCTGAGGTCAAGAGTCCGTGCTCCACTGACTGAGCCACCCAGGCGCTCCAGTATGAGTTCTGTAGAGTAGGCCCTAATCCAATATAACTGGTGTCCTCCTAAGAATGGGAAATGTGAACACAGACATGTGCCCACGCAGAGGAAAGGGCACGTGACGACAGTAAGGGAAGATGGCCACCGACATGGCAAGGAGATTGGCCTCAGAAGGAATCGGTCCTGCCAAGTGGTATCTTGGTCTCAGCCTTCTTGCCTCCAGAACTGTGAGAAAATAAAGTTCTGTTGTTTGAGCCACCCAAGCTGCGGTATTTTGTTATGGCAGCTCTAGCAAACTGATACCGTCCCCAAGGCCTAGCCCTGTGTCTGGCACACAGTAGGTGTTCAGTAATTATTTGTTGAATGAATCCAAGAAAAAAATGGTGCAGTGGGCAGATGACACCCAGGTTTTGACGAAAGTAAGTCTAAGACCACATCCGGCCACGTGTGTACTGTGACTAGACAGAAGCTCGTCCCACAAGCAGGTCCGGAAGCTCAGCGGACTCCCAGCTCTCTGTCCTCTGTGAGGCTCAGAAGATGTTCTGCGTGAAAGGTCATTGAGGCAGAGGCGCAAATAGGCCAGCACATCCGTAGAAAAAGTCAGGACCAGGGCCATTTCGGAATCAAGAACAGAAAAAGAAGATGCTGCTTCTCATCTCTCAAGAAAAAGCTGCCCAATTATGCAGTCCTGCCCCGCGAGAAACCTCTCAACCTAGTTAGAAGAATCCATGGCTTTGAAAGGAAATGCAACATGAGAAAGGTCAACTTTGATGGTCCCAGGCACCACAACTCAACAGGTGGATTGTTGTCATCTTTCCAGAAACTCTCCATTCCTTGTCTTTTTTCCTTTTCTGGGTTTGGATACCGAGGCTAACCTAGTGAAGCAACCTGCCTAAATCCCAAACTGGTTAGTGGCTGTTATCAATTAAGCTGCTTTCAGCAGCAAGTAATAGTAGTAAGGATTCAAACAGCTGTAAACAGTTAGGAAATTTACTGGCTCACAAACCTGCAAGTCCAGAAATGGTACATAATTTAGGGTTATTCTATCCAGAAGCTCCAAAGTGTGTGCAAGGATTCATGTTCCTTGTGCCAGACATTCACAGTTCAGGGTCATCCTGAAGGCAGTTCCTTTCACACCCATGGGATGGTGGCTCCTACTTCATATTTAGTAGTAAGAGCCACTTTAAGAAGATGTCCCTGAAGGGTGAGCAAGAATTTTCTTAGAATGCCCCAGCAGAGCTCTCCTCATTTCTCAGAGGCCCAGTCTGGGTTCATATGCCCATTCATGAACCAATCATTGGTAAAGGGAGAGAGAAGTATCTAAAGCCAATCAGTCATATTCCTGAACCACAAAAATGCTACTCTCTTCAGGAGGAAGGCAGAAAATACGAAATAGGCAATCAACCATACCCACTACGGTGGTCCAACTAGAACATGAACTGGGTCTTGCTCATACCAATGCCCAGGCTCTTTCCTGTCTACCTCACTATTTCCTATCTGAAGAAACTTTAAAACTTACAAGCCAAGTAAATGAGAAAATGGTTAGCCACATTAACAACTTTTTCCTTACACAAGTGTAGCTTAGTTTCTTTAAGTAATAAGATTCTTGCTAGTAATTAAGTGGCTACAATATAGGAATTCCGACTTTCCTAGAACTTTCAAGAATAAGTTACTAACAACAAGCAGGGTCTTTCCGTATAAAAACCATCCCCTTGGAGCACCTGGGTGGCTCAGTCAGGTAAGCATCTGACTTCAGCTCAGGTCATGATCTCAGGGTCCTGGGATTGGCCAGTTGGGCTCAACAGGGAGTCTGCTTGTCCCTCTCCCTCTTTCCCTCCCCCCACTCATGCACATGCACACACGCTCTGTTTCTCTCAAATAAATAAAATCTTAAAAAAAAAATCCCCTCCCTTGTCCCCCCCCCTCTTTCTGTACATTAAATACAACTGGGGCTACTCCAGGAATACTAGAAGCCACTATTTCATACAAACTGTATTTCACTGCTCATTAAAGTAGATACACTACTCTTAACAAAAGCTAAGTTATCGACAAGCATCTCGAGGGGAATCCATCATGATTGCCAACCTTGTGCTTTCAGCGGCAGAGCCTCCCTGGGGGCAACGCCGGGGCACTCTAGAGAAGCTCTAGCTCCTTCCTGCAGATACCTTGGCCCTGGAGGCCGCTTTCTTCAAGCCCAGCCCTCCAGGCAATTGGTCCTGATCCTTTGGCTCAGAGAATCATTATCCTCTTTAGGCTTTGCAGCAGGAAAGCAATTGAGCCAAATGAAGAAATTAGAACCATACTTAGGCTTCACTGAAGCTTGAGCCCCAGCGCAGAAGAGCGCACCGAGAGAATTCATACACACTCCACCGCACTTGAGCAGGTAATACATCAGGTCGGACTCAAATGTGTGGGATTCCATAGGAATCGTGGCCCAGGAAGGAGAAGGGGTAGAGCCTAGAAAAAGATAAAGGTGCCACAAGCAATTCCAGATCCAATCAAGAACCCAAATCCTAATTCTCTATTGGTACACCAAATGACTAAGATACCCTCTTTGCCCTCACTTATCTCCCCATCTGGGACAGACAGGCACCTAAGCAGAAAGCTCCAGCATAACGTGGTATGTGCTGTGAAAGGAATATGCACAGGATGCTAAGGTAAAACAGGTGAAGGGACCTAATACACTTTGGAAAGGGGGCTGGGGAGAATGGGTCAGAAATTCTGGAGGAAGTATTGGCTGAGTTTACTCTTAAAGAATACATGAAAAATTAGGTTTGAGAAAGATAGAATAGGATCCCAGGCAGAAGGGACAACATGAGCAAAGGCCACAAGGCTAAAAACAAACAAACAAACAAATAGGAAAAGAAAAGAAAGACACAAGAGGCTTCAGTGGTGAGATTATGGGAGACCTAGAAAACCATGTAAAGGAGTCTGAGCATCTGAAAATCCTAGGCAATAGAGAACTCTCTAGTGCTTGTAGGCAGCAGAGAGATGTGATCAAACATGTTATTTAGATGAACCACTCCACATACTTTTTTTGGGTATATATGCTTTTTTTTTTCCTTTTACAAAATTGGCCCATACTTTTCATCAGATTCTAAAAGGTATCAATAACACAAAAGGATTATGGACCCTGGTATAGGAAGGAATAGTAAATGTAACCATGTATCAGAAATGTCTGGTGATGGGGTGCCTGGGTGGCTTAGTTGGTTGAGAGCCCAACTCTTGATTTCAGCTCAGGCCATGATCTTATAGTCCCGGGATTGAGCCCTGTGTCAGGCTCTGTGCTCAGTGGGGAGTCTGCTTGAGGATTTCTCTCTCTCCCTTTCCCTCTGCCCCTCCCCTCCTCCTGAATAAATAAATATATTTTTTAAAAAAGAAAGAAATGTCTGGTCATATTTTAAAATATTTAGATGATAGAACTCACCTCAGGCTTATTGAATCAGACTCTGGACATGGGCTTAGGAATCTATATATATTTGTAAATCTCCTTTGGTAGAGCTGATAGCCAGATAAATTCAGGACCAAGAGGGCTAGGCCCTAACTCTTGCCTCCCCAGGACTCACCCACATGCTTCCGTTTCCTGTGTCTTTTTATTTATTCACATCATGAATGACCTCACGCCTCAAGTAAGGTCCTAACTTCACATAAGAATGTGGTTTTACTCTCAAAGGTTACAATAGAATAATCATAACTGAATAAGGTAATCCCAGTTTTCATGTAATAGCCTCCACAACCCACCTGGAGTAATGTAGTGGGATGAATCTCCTAGATGATCTGGATGACCTGGATGACCTAAGGGTAGTTGGCTTCTGGGCGGCCATCTTGGGAGTAGTTTTTAGCATCCATGTAGAATGCCTAAGGTATTCACCTAAATAACGTGAGGACAGTTGTTTTTGTAATTAAAGATTCAGCGATATACTGCAGAGTTGTTGCCTTTAAGCAGCCTAACGCTTTATTTTTACAGACACTATGAGTTGATGGGTGAGGAAAAAAGGGGCCTCAAAATAAAGTATTTAGACAATGTTATGCAAAGAATAGCTGTAGGAATTTGTTCCTGCCAATATCTAGAAGCTATAAATAAGGAGTTAGGGAGTGAAAGGAAGAAACTAGCATGAAATGCTTCTGAGATATGCTTGGCTTAAGAGATTTTTTTCTTCAAAAAAGTTGGAAACAGGTTGTAGATATGATACTCTAAAAAATCTGAATGTTCTCTTCCTCATCTAAGGAAGGGGGTGGAATATCATACCCATTTACTGGAAAAACTGGGTCAGCTAATATCCATTCATAAATCGTCTAAACCAGAGCTAGTCCAAGCATTTGGGATCATTAAGAAAAACAAATTAATTTGCAAAGATAATTTTCCACATCTGTCAAAAATGCCAAATGTCTACCAACCCATAGCCCTGGCCTCTCCTCCCATCTTCGGGAGCAGTTTTACATATCATGGCCGTGCAGGCATTTGCTTCTACTAAGTGGCTCTGTGTCGTGAATCATATTCTTGGTATTATCTTCTCACTGGTTGATCCTTTGACTCAGAGTGACTCACATTTAGAGTTGGGTTCATTTTCCCAGCAAGAATCCTCAGGCCAATGAATCCAATTCCATTTTAGGACCACAGGTAACTGATAATTTTCATTAACCTTGGGTGCTCCCACCAGTTTGGATAATAAACAGTAACAGAAGGTTTGGTGGGATTTGACATGTTATATTGAGTGGAAATGTCATATAAACTGGAGGATGAAATGTTCTTACAAAACTGCAATGCGGTATTTGCAAAGAGCACTTAGGAAACATGACTGTCTTCTTTAGTAAAAGGTAGTCTTTTTGTGCTGTAACTTTCTATGGCTTTGAGGAGTTAGGGACGCTTTCTTATCCTGGTGTCACTGGAATCATGGGAGCTCATGGATAGCCTTCAGGAAGTTCATGGAGCTCTTCTATAGTATGTCAAATATTTCAAATATTGTGTGTGTGTGTGTGTGTGTGTAGCTTATGCGTATCTCTGGGCCAGAGATCATAGATCGATTGAATTTCAAAGGAGTCTGAGACCCAAAAAAGTTGAAAAACAATTGCTCTACCATCTCATGGTAGCATAAAACCTAGATTCCTAAGTTCCAAATGTCTCACTATGGTGCACCCACTCTACTTTTAGGAAATGTCTTACTTTGTCTTCTCATTGGCTAATATTTGAGGCCCCCATGTGACCAGGGTTGGAGTCTTCACACCCTATTTTAATTTTTTTTCAAAATCGTGTTTATTTTATTGCTAGTGAATTTATATATTTTTAACATTTTTTTAAATTGAGGTATATAAATAACATATAATAAAATACACAGATACTAGGTGTACAATTCCTTAGGTTTTGCAAATTATACACACTGATATAATCATCTCCTATTTCAAGATACAGAAAGATATTCATCACCCTAGGCTCTTCCCTCATACTGTTTTCTAGTTATTCTCACCTCTACCCCAACCCAGAGGCAACCACTGTTCTTGTTTATATCACCGTGTATTAGTTTTGCCTATTTCAAACTTCATAAAAATATTTTCCTAATGGTGTCTTATAAACAGAAACTATTTATTTTAATGGAGATCAATTTTTTTTTCTTTATGGTTGATCATTTTTTAAAAATATTTAGAAATTTTTGCTTACTCTAAGGCCAAGGTCAAGAAGATCATTTCCAATCTTTTCTTAAAAGCCACTGATTTTGACATGTTGAACTTATTTTTTCCCCAGCTTTACTGAGATATAATTGACATATAACATTGTGTAAGTTTAAGGTGTATGATGTAATGTAATGTAATTGTAAGTACAATGTAGTGATTTGATATATGTGTATATTGCAAAATTATTACCACAATAAATTTAGTTAATACATCCATCACCCCACATAATCACATTTGTGTGTGTGTGTGGTGAGAACTTTTAAGATTTCTCTTAGCAACTTTCAAATATACAGTACAGTATTGTCAACTATAGTCATCATGTTGGACATTACATCCCCAGAATTTATTCATTTGATAACTGGAAGTTTTTGTTGTTTTTTTTTTAAAGATTTTTTTATTTATTTGACAGAGAGCGAAAGCAGGAACACAATTAGGGGGAGTGGTAGAGGGAGAAGCAGGCTTCCCGCCGAGCAGGGAGCCCGATGTGGGCCTTGATCCCAGGACCCTGAGATCATGAACTGAGCTGAAGGCAGACGCTTAACGACTGAGCCACCCAGGTGCCCGATAACTGTAAGTTTTTACCTTTGATCACCTCCACCCATTTCCCTACCCCCCAACCCCCAATCCCTGTTACCACCATTCTATTCTCTATTCCTATGAGTTTAGTTTTTTTAGATTCCACATATAAGTGAGAACATACGGTGTTTGTCTTTCTGTGTTTGACTTATTTCACTTTGTGTAACATCCTCAAAGTCTGTCCATGTTGTTGCAAATGACAGGATGTCTTTATTTTTAAGGCTGAATGATATCATATATAATTATTACGTATATGTAATATATATTATACACAAAATATATATAATATTACATATTATATGTATATATATTACATTTTCTTTATCCATTCATGCATTGATGGACACTTACATTGTTTCCCTATGTTGGCTCTTGTAAATAATGCTACAGTGAACATGAGGGTGTAGATATCTCTTCCAGAAAGTGATCTCATTTCCTTCAGGTGTGTACTCATGAGTGGGATTGCCAGATCATATGGTAGTTCTATTTTTAATATTTCGAGGAACCTTCATATTGTTTTCCATAGTCGCTGTGGCAATTTACATTTGTTCTAATAGTGCACAAGGGTTGCCTTTTCTTCATGTTCTTGCCAAATGGATGGTTCTACGTACTTCAGGGCATTTATCTCTGTTCTCCTGCCCCTGGTCCTCCATAAGCCACTAAATTGCATTTGATAAGGGCCCTATGTACCTTGAAGGCACCCTCTCAGCTTTCAGCCCTGTTTCCAAAATTTGAGGAGTTTCTGCTCTGCATTTGGTGAGGATCCCATGAACCTCAGGGGGATTTGTCTTAAATTTCCTGTCCTGCCCCCAGCCTTTGGTTGGTCATGGTAATGCACTCAGTGGGAGTCTAGTGAATCTTGAAGGGGTCTCTCCTGTGTGCTTTTGGGGGATCTTAGGTTTCCTGCTCTTCCCCCCACCTTCAGTGGGCCACTGCCTTGCACTGTGATGGTCCTGTACATGTTGGGATGGGAAGGATTTTCTGTTTTCCTTTCCTTCCCTTCCCTCAGATATTGGTGGACACAGCCCTCCAACCAGTGAAGACCCAGTGTGTCTCAAGGGGATTTCTCTGAGTTCTCTTGTCCTGCACTCAGTTTCCTGCTGCATCCACTTCATGAGGCTGTCATGGGGAAGAATTGGTAGGTAGGTGTGGATCAATATGTGACTGGGTCACCTAGGAATTTGAGTCCCTCATGGCAGCCTACACATGGCTGCTAAAAGTTCATTAGCAATTCACCTGGTTTCTCCTTCGCCCACTCTCTGATGGCTTAACATTCTGGTGTTGCTAGGATGAAAGCAACCATAGGATACTCTTCTCTCAGGAATGGATAGTCTCTTCCTAAGATTCAGCTCATTTAAATTTCTTTGCATCTGCAGCTCTCTGCCAGGCTTTAAATTTCCATGATATTGTAACTTACTCAACTTATACTCATTGTAAGGATGAGTGTGACAATCTCCTGCAACATTCAACATCCTAACCAGAAAATGAAGTCAATTTTTCCATTTTGAAAGTCTTCAGGGCCAGACCTTTCCTAAAGATTTTAAGAACATGCTTTCTGCTACCCTCTCCATACTTTGGTGAATGCAGTAGAATCAGATTGACCTACAATTCCAGTATTTTGCACTGAAAATTTTGCATCAGGAGAAAAGAGAATGGGATTCAATGAAGTTATTGCTATTATTATTATTATTACCTACTTCCTTTAGTTTTTACTGAGAGCACTTGTCATTAGCCACACAGTCATCCTGAGCCATGTCAAACCAAACCAACCCACGTCTTTGTGTGATGATGATACCTCCACACCTATCTAGGCTCTCACTTTTCCTTCTGTACATACTTCTGATGGAGAGTGTTTGAGTTCACATCCCTTTGCAAGTAGTATCCTTTCCACTCTTTTCTGTTGGTTAAATTGCTACTTATTTCTTAAGGTCTCACTTAAACACACATCTTCCATCAAGTCTGCCCCAAGACATGTGAAATGCCTACTCTCTGACATCTGGCCTTGCTATACTGTTAGTGTAAAGCTTACTCCATTGTATTATGCACATAATGCTAGAGGAAAGATGGTACCTCCTTTTTAAAGTACCAACAGATGATCTAGAATTGGGTCTAAATGACTTGACAGGCACATCCTCCCCTGGAGTCAGGAGGAGGGGGGCAGCACCATAGAAATCATGACTCTTAAGAGGGAAAGAAGAAAAATAGGTTGCTACTGATAAATGAGAGGCACTAGCTGCCATGGAGGATGATGTTTAAAATGCCTTTATTGGGGCACCTGGGTGGCTCAGTCAGTTAAGCAGCTGCCTTCGGCTCAGGTCATGATCTCAGGGTCCTGGGACCGAGCCCCACATCTGGCTCCCTGCTCAGTGGGGAGCCTGCTTCTCCCTCTCCCTCTGCCTGCCACTCTGCCTACTTGTGTTCTCTATCTCTCTGTCAAATAAATAAATAAAATCTTTAAAAAAATAAATAAAATGCCTTTATTAAAACTTAATTGATATGGATATTACCAGAAGGAATAAGAAAATATTTGAGAAGGAAGATTCATTTTTACTCTCTATTGCAAACCGAAGACAAGACACAAGGGACATGTTACCTAGAAAAATTTTTCCAACATCCAAAAAGAGGGCTAATACCAGTAAATTAGTTTTCCAGGGGAATGATATCCAGCTTTTTTTTTTTTAACCACTGAAGACGACCCTTTGTTAATTTTGCCTTTAGGGACCCCAATTTTTAAAAACATTATGGCTGCCAAACTGCAATTATGAGATTTTCTAGATAGCTTTTTATCACATTAATTTACTTTTTCTTTCAGTAGGCATTACGATACATTGAAATATCTTATGCATATGTAGCAAAAGTCTTTAAAATGTTTATAAGGGGTGCCTGGGTGGCTCAGTCAGTTAAGTGTCTGCCTTTGGCTCAGGTCATGATCTCAGGGGCCTGGGATGGAGCCCTGCATTGGTCTCTCTGCTCAGTGGGGAGTCTGCTTCTCCTTCTCCCTCCACTCTGTGCTCTCTCTCTCTCTCAAATAAATAAATAAAATCTTAAAAAAATAAAATAAAATGTTTATAATATTTGACCTGCTAATTTTATGTCTATCACTTATCCTAAGAGACTGGTCATGGATGTGAACAAAGATTTTTTTTAATGAATATTTATCATAGCATGGCTCGCATTGATCAAATGTTGATTACAATATTTATCACATAAGAAATTTAAAAATACCTAAATTTCCAACAGTTAGGAATTGGGCAAAGAAAATACAGAATAGCTATACAATGGAGTACTATGCATTCATTACAGTTTGATGGTTAAAGATGATGTAATGACACGGAAATATGTTCGCTATATATTAAGTTTTTAAAAAGCATGTTATAAAATAACGTATATATGGGTCTTTGGGGAGCAGAGCAAATAGCCTCCAAGTCTCCCTATTCATAGCTTAACCTTTTTTTCTCTACTCTAAAATGGGATAACTGATCCTTTCTGATTAAAGACATATTTTGGATTTGATTTACAAGTAGATCTAGCCAAGGAAACCAGGTTATTTGCAGTTTAGGTTGGACAAGAAATTCAAGCTTGGCAAATCATTTACATATTGGCAAGAGCATGTTCTCTTTCTTCATGTAATTGAAGTCACAAGAAAAGAAACACTAATAATTAGCACCTAAACTTCATTTTAGTCCTGAGCCACCTTAACTATATTCCATTAAATGAGAATAAAAAAACCCCAGCCATTCCCCAAAGAAGTTCAGCCAGAAAATAAAAACTTGACTTTATGTAATTTCTGCTGATGGATTGCCTGTTCCTGGATGCTAGGATGATTTCATGTTGACAGACATTAAAATATAATTGAAGTTGGAAACAAAAGATGCCTGACACTAGAAAGATCACAGTTTAATCTGGGTCAGTATTAATATCCTGAACATTAAACTCAGAATGTTTCCTTTTTAACAGGTTAAGGAAAAGATTCTTAAAATAAACCATTTTGGCAAAATATTAACTACTAGTAATAGGTAAGACTTACATACTTCTTATTATATCCTGGCTGCTATTTGAAGAACTTGGTATTTATTCATTTATTTCATCCTCATGAGAACCCTATGAGGTACAGACTAGCACAATTCTGAGGAAATGAGGCACAGAGAGGGCAGGAAATCTCCATAAGGTCACAGAACAATCAAGAGCAGAATCAGGATTCAAACCCAGGTGGTCCTGTTCCGAAGACTGTGACTTTAACCAGCACACGTGAGCAGTTCATATGAGTGAGGTCAAAAGCAAACACAAACGTTGGACCCACTGTAGTAGACAAGCACCTACTATCCCCTCCAAAGTGTAGTTGAGCCTCAAATGGAAGGCAACATAGTCAAATTCGTTCCCCCTATATTTTGAGTCCCTGCAAATCGGAAAGACCGCATCACGTTAAGTGTGGCCAATATGGAACAACTCAAGTGTCCACCAGTAACTTCTAGTTTTCTCTTGTCGTGTGCAGACTTGGCGGAAATGCTCAGATTCTAATGCAACACCATCGTTTATTTATTAAGTAGGTTGGCTCGAGGTATTTTTGCATGCTCTGGCATTCGTTGAAACATCTGTGAGGTAGGGTTGGGCTGAATTTTAAAGCTACTTCTCCAACGAGCCTTCTAGTGCGCCCTCACACTGGGGATTCTATCATCAGTCACATTGCCAGGCCAGATTCTACAAGTAGCGCTGTCAGGACCATGTTCCAGTACGGAACCTGGGACTTGGCGAATTCCTTGCTGAGACTCCTCTGATGACTTGCCTTGGACTTGCCTTGTCCAACCCCACCCTGACTTCTCTCTCCCTTGCTTGGGGACGGGGAGTAGGATTTTTTTTTTTTTTTTTTTCATTTTAATTCCCTCCAAAGCACCTAGCACAAGGCTGAGTAGTCAGTAGCTGTTCAGAAAACACTTGTAAATATTCTGAAGTCACCATTTTACAGATCGACAAACTGAAATACAAAACAAAAAACTCGACTGACATCAGAAAACAAATCAACACCCCCAAGCGCAATTTGGCATCTGCTCCCTGCAAACATGTCCATTGGTGGCGGACGTTTTTTCTCTAAAAACGCCCCTAAGAAAGAGGGTGGATGAAGCCGAACAGAGAGGAGGAGAAGATGCCGCTGGCAAGGAAGGTGGGAAGGGGCGATCGAAAGCAGGTTCATTACTGGATACACCTGACTACTGTGGTCCCTACGCTTGGAGCTGCACGCCCACCTGGAACCATTTACAAACTCTTTTGAGAAATGCCAGTCTAATAAATGCTTCGCCAGCCAGTGATTCATGAGCTCTCCACAGTAGCTGAAACCAAAGGGGGGAATGGACACAGCTGTCAGGCTCCAGATGCTCTGGGCCCGGCCCTGCCACATTGTCCCAGCGTCTGTGTGGAGGAACGCTGGGAGCTGGGCATGTCACCACCGCTCACCCTGGCCTGCTTCCAACAGCACCAGCTGCATCTGGCCTGGAAGATGACTGTCGCTGGCAGCCCCGTGTTCCCCGCCAGGCTGGCCGCTGGGCTGCATCCGGGCGGGGAGGGTTGGGTCTGCCCCCGGCACACGTGGTCCCACCTCATGGGCCTGTCTCCCCCAGGATCTCCGCGCGGGCTCTGCCGCCCCCCAGGGCGCAGAATCCTGAGAATGGACCCCTTTTTGTCATCCACAGAAAAGATGGAATGAGAACCACGCCGATGAAAAGTCACGTCATTTATTAATAATTTCTCTTTTTTTCTTCTATAAATTGGAAGGAAAAAGTCTTTGGTGACACTCGCTATAAAACAATCTATCTCGGATGGCAAAACCCAGACATCAAGTTACACAGGTCAGTGAAGTCAATCAAGATCTATGGCTTTGTATTTTCTCGCACACGCTCTCTCCAACACACTTCAGGGCTTCGTTGCACTAAGTGATTAATAGTCTATCACAAATGGGGTAAACACTCCAGAGAAGACCTGGGGGATACTACAAAGACTTTGGCAGCATATTAGAAAACTCTCCCAGGTGTACATCGGATACAAAGTAAGATATACTTTCTTCTTTTGCTTTACAATTTGCCACCTAAAATAGTTCCAGTTTTCCGTGCCTTTCTTCTACCCCTCAACATCTCCTACACATAATTTTTCTCTCAAAGTAAACATGCAAGGCTCATTACGTGGTAACCAGGGCATTTGCATGGCCCTAAATTGGTAATAATTACAACCGAAAGGAAAGGGACCTAGTCCTGTAGAACAGAGAACTATGGTGGAAGTCAAATGGCCCTTGAAGCCTAAAAGGCAAATTATTACGGAAGTAGAGTGACTGAAAGATTAGCTTGACTTGATTTTAAACAAGGGTGAGACCATGCTAATCGGAGGGCTTTCTAGATGGTTGCTACTTGCCTCTCGTTCCAGACGATAATACAGACTTCCTCACCTACTTAACTGGGCGATGGAGATCCAACTTTGGAGAGTCCATCTAGGCTCCCGATATGAAACAAGGTGGATTTTAATGACAACTACAGACAGTCCTTACTAAGTAAAAACCATGATAATACAATTCTTTGATTTCTTGAAAAGGCAAAAAGACGAGATGGTTTTCAGGAGTCATCTTCATTGTTGAGATTCTGTTGTAAATAGCTTTTCTATCCATCCACAGCATCCGGACAGGGTTACTGACTTGATGGGGGATGCTGTGTTCTTAAGGATGCTGGATCTCATTTTTCAAAAGTAGACCTGGAGTCGAAAGAATAATCTAATGTCTGCATGCTGAGGTTCTAAGACTGAGGGAGACAAGTTTAGCACCGTCTGATATTAATGCTTATCGCTGAAAAGTCAAAACAACTTCGCACCCCTCAAGCATGCCCAAGAAAAGGAGGCCAGCAGTAAAAGAACTTTTTTGGTTAAATCTGGCCAAGAATGACAAAGCCATCTGAAAATGGAAACGAGGCAAATGAATTCAGCAACTCAAGGCCTGCTGGACCGGCCGCTTGTTGATTATATTAACCATTAGAAGGCAGGGACATTTTTATTTAAGAGTTCATGGCAATAACCGGTCCTTTTTAAAACTGGAGCTCTCAGAGACCAGAGAAAATGCAAGACATCTTCAGGTCTGGAAGTCTGCCTTGGCCTTTGCATCCTTAATTCAGCCTGTCCAGCAAGAGTCTTAGATTCTCACCCAGCAGAGCTGTCTTCTCCCCACTCTTGCCCTTCAAACAGGTTTGACTAAAATTTCCTTAGTTCTTAAATCAAGAGCTCACTTCGAAAGAAAAAAAAAAAAAAGGGCAGTATATGGGTCTACTCATATTCATTCATCTCACCCCCAATTAAAGTTGAGTAACCTTTATGAAAGGCCACCAGCATAACAGTCCTTCAAGTGACCAGGTATCCGGAACCACTAAAATAAAGGCTAACATCGCCCACTGGAAATGAAAACACAAAAATCACTCCAAAAGGAACATGGAAGGAAGCAACTGAGAGCGGTCCTTCTCTGAGCACCATGTGTAACAAGAAAGTAACCTGTAATGAACATCCGATTCCAGGTAGGAGAGATTTCACTTTCTTCTGAAGCATCCTTTGGAAAACGGGCTGCTCTGTCCAGGTGGGCCCGCCCAGCGGCGTGATCTTCTCAGGCAGGACCACAAGGATGATTTCCTGGGTTTTCCTCTACAGCCTCCATTTTGGTTTTTGACAAAGGTGGTCTACTCCACGGATGTGCAAACTTGACTTGATATTTATAAACCTTTTTATATACATACATAAGCCAGCTTAAAAAAATGATTCTTAAGATCTTATGTCCTAACGTGGAGCTGGAAGAAGATGGTTGTGTAGAAATCATAAGCGGCCGAGTCCTCTATGGAGTGTCTGCATGTAATTTGTTACAGGGTTGGTGCTGCACTCTCCGGCCTTGGCTTCTTCCCAATTCATGTTGGCCCACTTAGGGACACCTGGTTATCATTAAACTTGACTGAGCGATAACTCCTGACACCCCACAGAGATGGTTATCATTTGTCAACTTGCTGCAGTGAAATAGAACTCTTGCCTAAGTGAATTAAAATTACATCTTACTATGGGGCCTCACGGATGTGCTAAGCATTGTTCAATTCCCAGCTGTATGTTCCAAATGGGAAAAGAACACACCAGCTAGCATCCCAAAGAGATTGGCTCAGACAATGACATGAAATGAAACCATGGAGATTTAAAGTGGCCGAGTGTGTCAGATCCTGTTCTCATTTATAATTACCGTCTTTTTTTTTTTTTTTTTCTTTCACGTAACACATACCATTTGTGGAGAATATGCCCTGGGAGCTTTGTGACAGGTAAATCTCACAAAGCGGGTTCCTGAATCTATTCATGTGACTGGTACAATTAGGGACACGGCTCTGCCAGCCAAGTGACAACAGGAGGTTCAAGTTGGCTTGGGGGTCGTTGAACAAAACATTGCATTCACATTTTTGCAAAGGAGGAAGCTACGAGAATATTTTGGCAATCCTAAAAAATTAAATACAATCTTGCCAAGGCCAGGCGAATAAGGATTCATTGCTAACCCTTGACGTCGCTGAGACCTGCAGCTTCAATGGCACCGAACCTGTCAAACCGGACATTTCAGAGGAAGAAACAAGTGCAAGTACCATGGACCTAAGAATTATTTTTCAACAAATACAGAAGAGCGAATCACATCCATTTGGGAGAAAATGTCACGTGTTTGAGAGTGGGCTAACGCTGGGTCACACTGGATGCCAGAGAGCCTTCGAGAACTGTTCTGAGGCACGAGGCTGCAGAGAAAAGCCCCCCTTTCATGGAGCTTCCTTGCCCTCATGCCACTCCCAGCGCAGTGTCCGGGATGCACAGGCTGACCCTCGCTCTGTTGCCACGCAGCCCTGTGTCACCTCTCTGGACCTCTGCAAACACCCAGTTTCTCTCCTGTCCGCGGGGCCCTTCCTCCTTGTTCTCTCGCCAGTCCCTCTTTCCCTTCCGGATGTCTACAAAGCAAGATGAGTTCAAGTCTGCCGGATTTATGGTTCCCATTGACCTGAGCCAGGCACTTGGAAGAATTTGAACATAATTTTGTGATGGAATTTTCTTCCCAGCCAACACTAGAAATAAATTTATAAGCTCTCTGAGAGTTTAGGGGGGAAAAAAATCTAAAGTGCTTCTGTTTATTCAGAATAAGAGGTGGTAGGACCCACTAATGATCCCCTCTGTTCTCTCTTGCCTCTTCCAAGTAGAAGAAGGCATTTAATATCAGAAATCTTCAGGGCGCCTGGGTGGCTCAGTCGGTTAAGCGACTGCCTTCGGCTCAGGTCATGATCCTGGAGTGCCGGGATCGAGTCCCGCATCGGGCTCCCTGCTCAGCAGGGAGTCTGCTTCTCCCTCTGACCTTCCCAACCCTCCCCCCTCTCATGTGCTCTCTCTCTCAGTCTCGCTCTCTCAAATAAATAAATAAAATCTTAAAAAAAAAAAAGAAATCTTCATCTTCTACAAGGGAGTTAAGGGACATGTATGTATGTATATATATATATATATATATATATATATTTTTTTTTTTTTTTCTGTTTATAGTTGCAGTTTTACAATCATCAGAAACTCAAAGCAGCATTTGCAGGGGTAGAAATGTTCTTTTTAACAAGAAGCACAACTCAGCTTCTCCACAGATTTAAAAATTAAAGCGACAGAAAATGGTATTTACATTTGTTTCTGATTATTTTGTTTGCCAAGTTCTTGCTCGAAACAAGGCTTGACCCAAAGAGGTATCAGGATCCCAGTGGTGAGGTACACCCTCGGTGACTTCTCAGCAATGCTTGTGTTCAACGGGGAGAATTTACACGTGAGTACTACTTTCTTAACAGAGAAGCCTCTCAAACTCGAGGTTTTCACAAACATCAAGAGCTTGTCTTGTGATTCCTGGTCTGCCACGGACACATTCATTGTTCCTCTGCCTCTAAGCCAAAGCCTTCCCCCAGCGCTCAGCAGCCCTGTGTCAAAGGTTCAATGCATAATGTAGCCCACATCCCTGAAGAGCCTTGGGTTACTGTTGCGGGTCAGTATTTCCATCTCACTAATATGCTGGTGGATTGTCTGGATGGTTCCTTGTGTAAGCTGAACATTCTTAATTATACTAGTGTTTTCTGAGTCCTAACTCCCCCCCACCCCCCCAGTGCAAAAGATGATCATACCTCTATATCTCAGACATAAAGTTTTCTGTTACAACTGTCTACCTGGAGGTCATAATACTTTCTCTCATGCAGCAACGTATTAGAGACAGAAGTTCAAGTGGATCTGCAAATTCAAAGTGGAAAACAATTTGCACTGGCAAAGTGGAATAATGAACTTGTCTTAACTTATGCTTGGTTACTTCTTGACACTGGGTGGAGTGACTTCTTGTGTCTTCCAGGAAGTCTGAACATTTGTAACCGCAGGAAACCCTGCATGACCAAGGGCAATGATGTTTGTGGGAAGAAGAGTAGCAGCTTTGAAATAGTCACGACCAACACAATTTTGATTAAAGAAAGAACTCTGGTTTTTAATAGTTTTGATCATTAAAAAAGTTTAAACCTGCATAGCAATCATTTCAAAAATAATTATTTAATGTTCCATAATTAAACTGTACACAACCTAGTCTTGGGACATAGAAGCCAGTGAGGTGAGTTTGGAGCAGTCCTGTGCAGTCCCAGGAGCCGGGAGTCGAGTTTTCATTGGCCTTTTTTTTTTTCCTTTTTTCCTTTTTTTTTGTTATCATTCTCTTCATCTAAGATTATTTGGATACTTGGCACAATCTGGCTCCGCTGCTGAGCAGATCTGCACTGGGAAGAGAGAGCAGCTTGACCCCGTCCCTTCTCGCTTCCCCTCCCCCACTTGGCTGGATTCCTCAAAGTCGCTCAATGTCTCGGTATTTCTTCCTCAGAATAGAGACCTGGTCTTTAAAGAGGACAGGGTCGAGCCTCATCTGCGAGTGGATCAGCGGCATGTAGCCAAACCAGCTGGCAAACGTATTCATGCAGCTCTGTCGCTGGGCAAAGTGGTCAGGGTCAGCCCAGCGGGAAGCCCGAGAAGTCTGGGGAAAGGGAGACAAACCAGGAAAACAATGAGCGAGGTGCAAGGTACGATGGGGATGCTGCAGAGAACCAAAGTCAGGTTCGAGGGCAAGCGGCAGAGCTTGGGGTCTGGACGGGCCACCCAACCTCCCCTGTGCTGGGGAAGGTGCAAGCACCAGTCCTGGGTTTCAGCCTTGCCAGAAGGTTTTTCCCAAGATATGCTACATTCCTGGACGTTAGAAACATACAAACAAAGCTCCACATGGACTGATTCTCTGGTCTGGGAATGATTTACCATTGAGCCTCAACTACTATGGTCAGTAAACATAAAAATTCTCTTCATACATGTGAACAAATACTACGACTCACAATGTGTTTATGGTTTCAAAGACAGTTTTCTAAAACCTTCTGGTTTACTTGGTTGATTCTGGGTAAGCAGAAAAGATGGCTACCATCTCTTTAGCTCTCGGTGTTTGCCTTAAGGCTGGTTAAACACTTTTAGATCATGTAGAGGACACTGAATTAAAAGAAAGCTTTAAATGACTTAAGTGCTGACATTTAAATAAGCATCATGTCGTTCAAACCACATTTTTATGAAATAAAGAAAAAGGGAGCTACCGGATTTTGGGGGAACCCCCCCACTCATTTATCAATAGGCAACTGTACAATGATGTATATACGCATGGGTGTGTGTTCAGTGTGTTTTTATTCTCATGCACTGTTGGAAAATGCTTTCGCAGGAAGGTACATTTTACTGTGAGAATCACTCAGAGTCACTTAAAAACCACAAGTGTCAACATGCTTGAAAGGAACCACTGAAGGTAAATACAAATGTCAAGTTACCTCTGAGCAGCAGAATAACAAACAAAACACTACTTGTAAAGTGTTTCCATGAAGCTCATTTGAGTCTCATCACAACAACCTGGTGAAGTTCCCTACCCAGTGGGGTAATACCATCCCCACTGCATAGAGGAGGAAGCAGGTTCAGGGAAGCTACACTTACTTGTTCAAGGCTAGAAAGGGGCAGAGCTCAGGTTCCATCCTTTACCATTTATACTAAGAGAACTCTACTTGGTAAGCCAGAGAAAGTTTCTAATTAAGCTAACCAGATGAGTTCAGATCAGAGCACACGGTCCCAAAGGGACCTCATTTTGTTTCTAAATTGGTATGGGGCCGGGCTCCCTACCCCCAGGCAAGTGCACCCATATGCAAACGGACTAGTGTCAAGAGCTTAAGCTTATTCTTACTCTCTTTTACAAATGGGAAAAAAAAAAAAAAAAAAAGAATTCAGAATCATCCAAGTATCATTTTTGCCTGTAGATTTTAACATTTATTTTGGGTCAACCAACATATGAGAGAAGACAGAGTTCCTTTGTAATAAAAACATAATCTTATTAGCACATGATATCCTTTTACCAGTCATACATTCAATAAACTCATGTGCATGATAGGAAGGCGGGGGGCATATACAGTACATATCTAACTAGACACATCGAGTTATATCTAAGGCTAAATTCAGATTTGTCCCAAAGTATGTGTAAAATCACTTGAAATATTGGTTTGGTAGAATTAGGCAAATCTATGCAAAGAATACAAAACAAGGGGCGCCTGGGTGGCTCAGTCAGTTAAGCGTCTGCCTTCGGCTCAGGTCACGATCCCAGGGTCCTGGGATCAAGCCCCACACCGGGCTCCCTGCTCAGCGGGGAGTCTGCTTCTCCCTCTCCCTCTGCCTGCCACTCCCTCTGCTTGTGCTCTCTCTCTCTGGCAAACAAATAAAATCTTAAAAAATATATATATATAAAACAAACTCCTAAGGAACCACGTGTTATCAGAGTTCCACTCCTAATGAGTGTATAACCTCAGGGAAGTTCATAGAACTCTCTGAGCAAACAATATTAAAGGAATGTCGTGTCCTTAAATGACATAGATAAAAACGCCTGGGCACACAGTAAGCCACTCAATACATCTTGCTTGAATTGGAATAGTCTGTTAGCCTTAAAGATGAAAAATTCTTGTAAATCCTCTTTCCTGTTCTTTTAGTAGTTGGAGGGAAATAAAATTTTCCACTAGACTCATTGCTCACTAAGGACAGTGCCTGACAATCAGTAAACATTTGTAAATACTGAATTATGAAATTCTATAAACTTAAGATCCTGCAAGATTTTTGCTCTTACTAAATTTAGTGAACGAAAATCCATCAATTTTGTTAACAGGAGGTCTGGTTAAGTTTTCCTTTGCAAAAGCTAGATCTGTGTATGATTTTCAATAATGATTGGAACAAGGTACATGGAAAACCTCAACAAGCAAACTGATCCAACCCTCAAGTAAGTCCTTCCAGGTTGACTCAAATGCTGTTGGATTCTCCAGGATTTAACTTGGGTGTATCTAAATGGTCTACAGGTTTTTGATTTCTTCCATATAGTACTGGGCTCTGTCCAAGACGAATAAAGGTGAATGAGCCTCGGCATATCCAGATCAGCCTGATATAGTAGCCGGAGGTATAAAATAAAGAGTAGTGGAAGGAACAGAGCATGGGATTCAACTCCCACTTCTGTCTCTAATACTAGGTGACTTGTGGCAATATGTTTAAATTCTCTGAGTCCTCGTTTTCTTACTTGTAAAAAGAGAAAGTTGGATTAGATTTCCTTGCAAGTATCTTTAGTTCTAAACTTACGTGACTCAACAATATTTTACTTTCATAGCAGTTTCCATACATGTTATCTCAACCCTGTGAGGTCGATTTTTACCGTTTCCATTTTAGAGATGAGCCAACTGTGTTTCAGGAGGTAACCGACTTGTGTATAGCTTCCATGTGCCAATTCCAGGTGAAAATCAAGGATTGTGATTCCTGGTCTGTCACCAAGATGCTCACCCAACTCAAAAGCAATCACCAGAAGGCTGTGTTGAGGACAATATTATTAGCTATTTACTAAATAAAGCACCTACAATAAGCTTACATAAATTCTTTGTAGGTCTTAAACTCTGGAGAAGGTTGATGTTTCTCATGCCACTTTGTAGGTTATATGAGAGCTTTTACAATCTCGAGAGAAAGATACCCTTGACTTACGTCTTCCCAATCATCCATGTGCCAACCATATACTCCCTTGGGACTTTCAGATAGTTTTAAAAAATTTCCTCATTATCCTTCCTAGAGGAACTGTGAGTCATTACCCCAGGCTGAACCACCAGCGAGCAAAGCAGGGAAGGAGAGTTCTATTCTTACCTGCCCCATCATTGTCTCCTTATACTGCTTCTTCTGGGTGACTTTGATTGGAGGCAATTTTGTCACAGCAGACACCAGGAAATTCATGAGGATGTCCTCACAGTTGGCCAGTTGGTCCACCATGTTCTTCAGGCTGGCTGGCAGGTAATGGGTGTACAGGTAGTGATAATATCTGTAAAAGCAAGACAGGTTTCACAGGTGGCCATCATTATATAATCACAGGTGGTCTTCTTTGATAGGCAACCTATACTTATTGTTTGAATCCCTAAACATGTAATGGATGACGATGACGACAGCCATCACTTACACGGTACTTACTATATGCCAGATAATGTTCTAAAGTGCTTTACAAGGAATGCCCCATATAATCCTCATAAGGAACCTATGATATAGGTACTATTATTATCCTTGCTTTACAGACAAGGAAAGAAGGTACAAGAGATACACACAGATGCAGATACTGCTTGGCCAGCCTGACTTTAATATCAGGGCGGTTGGTTAGGAACTGAATACTCGGATGGTAAGAGAAGTTACTTACACATAATCTGTATATCCTTACAAACTGCTTTACAATTTTAATTACTGGCTTAATCAGAACTGTAGTCAATACTATCCTATAACTCTGAGTCCAACAATATACTATTCCATTTTTGTGTTCTATAAACCATATTATTTTGACAGTTAGATCAAAACTTTAATTAATCTGGTGGTCAGGCATTATGGAGGACCCATAATTAAGTTGACTTATTTCTCACTCTACTCTTTTTAAGAGGGACATAATAGCATATACTTATAGGAAAAATAACTTGAATGAATAAGATTCACTGTGTGTGTGTTAGTGGCAGGGAAGAAAGGGGAACAACGAACTTTTAAGAGGCAGGGTCTTAAGATCAAGATTCGGCTCACCTAAATGCTTATTCTTTATGCATTTCCAACTCTATCCCTGACATAGCAAGATTTTTTATCCTTTACTAAAAAAGACTAGGCAGAAGAATGGATGAAAATGACTGAGTCAGTAACGTTAACCATCTAAACTCACTAATTTGGCAGTCTTACCCAAGTTCCCTGGCTTTAAAGACCAAATATATTCAAACAACTCCCAAATGTATATCTCCATCCCTGCTGTTTTTCCAACATACCCTTTTGGATGTCTTAACATGCCCAAGACTGAACTCTGTATTTTCCCTAAAACCTAAATCCATCCGTAGGGCTTTCCCCATCTCTTGATGGCCTCTCTATCCTTCCAGTTCCTTAGGTCAGAAAAGCTTAACCATCAAACTCTATAACCAATCTGTCAAGACATCATGTTAGAGCATCTTCAAAATATGCCCACAATCTGATCACTACTTACCACCTCTGGCTCCCAGGCTCCATCAACTTTTGCCTAGATGTCAATCACCTCCTAATAGGTCTCCCTGCATCTACCCTGGCCCCCATATAGTCTGCTCTCAACACAGCAACCAGAGGGGATGCCCTAAAATATAAAAAAGATGTCTCCACTCTGCTCAAAGCCCTGCACTGGCTCCCACGTCACTCAGAGTGAAGTCCTCATGATGGGCAGCAAGGTCCTGCATCTGGGCCCCCCATGACCTCTCTCTCTTGCTTTCCACTCAGTCTACTCTCAGCACATTGGTCTTCCTGATATTCCTCCAACATTCTGGTTCAGAGCATTTATCCAACATTCTGGCTCAGCTGTTCCCTACACTAGAGCACTCTTCTTAACAAAAATCTTGGATGATTTCCCCTCTTTCTTTCAAGACTCTGCTCTGATCTCACCTGTTCAATGAGAATCACTGGCCACCCTTGAACCTCCCCTCTACCTTCACCATTCATGATCCTTGATCTGCTCGACTTTGCCTTTTTGCTATATAACTCACCCCCTTAACCTATTATAGAATTATTACAAATATCATGTCCTCCCCTTGTTGGAATAGAAAACCTACTTAGGCAAGAAAAAAAAAATTTTTTTTTAACTCTTTGGTAAATCCCAAGCACTCAGAATGATGTCTGGGGGTGCACAATTAAGTATGTACTTTTGTTGCTGTTATTCTAAATGTTCAGTTACTCAGTATGTCCTCCAACTCCAGACAACCTGATATGTTTCTCTACCATTATTTCTGGAAATGCAGTAGTAAGCCAGGGGGTTTTATTGGTTTCAAAGACACAGGCTGGCCACACCGACAGAACTTAAACAGCGATGCAAACTAATTTTTGTTATTGTTGCTCACGAGATTTGGCCCAAGTTCCTCTTTATGCAACAGCCAGAAGCTACGATAGAAGGAGTTACGTAAAAATCGACAGGCGGGATTTCTAAATTCCTCACTTGTGGTAAATAGCAGCTCCTGTCAACACCATGGAGTAGTCGTTTGTCCACTTGGATGTGTACCCCCACCGCTCCTTAGAGTTATCCCAGAAATGGCTGCGCGCCGGGTACCCCACAATCCTCTCGGGGAAGCTCTGCCACACGGTGAAGGCAAAATCCACCTGCAGGCAGAACACAAGCCAAACAAGCAATCAACAGTGTTAACAAATGTCAACAAAACATTACCTTCCCCCTGCTAATTCATGATGCGAAATCCCAGGACTGTTGCGAAACATTAATTCCATGTATTCATCAGCAAATTAAACTGACTGCTTGACATTTTGCCCCGTAATTATGCACATTTTAATGTTTTCTGTTGAAGAAACTTCAGATTAGTGCAGAAACGAAAGAAGAAAAGAAACTGCTGATATGTCCTTTAGAATCCAGTTTGTTCAAGCAAAAACACAAGTCAGAAAAGCAACTGCTGTCTCCCCCTCCTCCGTCCTTGGTGCACGTGACCACTGTTTCATGCGAGGCACACATGCATCTGTTTTGTAAACGAGAGATTTCCCATGCACATCCAGAGTATGAATATACAGCATGCATCATGACTAGCATCCAGCAAAGCCAAAGTGACTAAAATAAAAGCATCCTCTTGAGAGCAAGAGAAAAGAAGTTTAAAAACTACACAAGTTCTAACAGGAATTCAGAGCAGGTATCATAGAGAAATGTGAGTCAGGCCTCTCAGGTTTGAAGATGCTCAGCAAAAAGGAAAGCTAGAAAAAGCATCCACAGTGAAAAATCACTAAGAGTAAGTAGGGAAGAGACCAAGTGAAGCCACATGATTATTTTATTTATTTTTTTAAAAAGATTTTATTTATTTATTTATTTGCGAGAGAGAGCGAGCGAGAGGGCAGGGGGAGCAGCAGAGGGAGAGGGAGAAACAGGCTTCCCGCAGAGCAGGGAGCCCGATGCGGGGCTCGATCTCAGGACCCTGGGATCATGACCTGAGCCGAAGGCAGATGCTTAACCGACTGAGCCACCCAGGCACCCCTAAACGTGATTATTTTAAAGAAAATGCAGGTAAATGACTGTCCAGTGCTTATGATAACCCAAAGCAGGTACTTCTCAACCTGCTAAAGACCGACATTTATAATTAGCAAATAGTCTGTTTTCAAATGTGTGAGCAAATTTCTTACTTGCTATGATTGATGAATGATAAAGAAGTACACAGAAAGTACAAAAAAATTTAGAACAGTAACAGCAAACAATCATATAATGCTCATAATCATGTAATGCTTTGGTTAGAGTACTTACACGTAAGTACTCCGACCAAAGTTTTAACTCACGTAATCCTCACAATATCACCCTGTGAAGTAGGTAATTTTATAGTCTCAATTTACAGAGAGGGAAGCTAAGGTACATGGAGGTGCAGTAAGTGGCAGAGTCAAGATTTAAATCCAGCCATCTGGTTTCAAATTTGTCATGTACTGTTACCATAGCCTCCTTTTTAGCTCTCCTGCTACAGTATTGAGAACAATTCAACTCTTCTACAGGTTACACACTCAGCCTACAAACTTTCTTGTCTCTTCTCCATAAGCAACGCAAATGGAAATTTCATTTATTCCACAAATATTTCCAGTCGCGGCGCTGTGATGGTGGCTGGGAACGGAGTGATGGTGTCAAGTCCGGTTCCTATCTCCCAGAGGTCGAAAAGCAATAACTATTTGCAACAGCCAACAGTGAAAACAACCCAGGTTCTATCAACTGACGAATATATAAACCAACCACGGTATATCCATACGACGGAACATTATTCAGCTCTAAGAAGTAATGAATACTTAGAATATGGATGAGCCTTGCAAAGAGTGTGCTGAGTGAAAGAAGCCACCCACAAAAGGCCACATATTGTATGAATTGCCCAGAAGAAGCGAATCCACAGAGACAAAAAACAGATGTGTGGTTCTAAAAGCTAGGGAGTGACTGATGAGTGGATATGGGGTCTCCTTTTTGGGTGATGAAAATGTTTTTGAGTAAGACAGAATTGATGACTGCCCAGCATCGTGAATGCAGTAAATGCCACTCAATTATTCATTTTAAGATGGTTAATTTCATGTTGTGAATGTTACCTCAATTAAAAGAAAAAGCAATTCAGCCTAGATCAGTAGTCCCCATGCTTTCACCACATGCACAATGTCATTCCCGTTTTGCCACATTCCCACACCATACAATCACTTCTTTCCTGTTGTTCTTTAAATTGCCCATGCTTGGTTCCCCCCGCCCCCCCATTAGCCTCATCCTAGGCAAACCTGTCAGCGAAACCCTAGGTCTGGTTGCTGGCTATATTGTTTTCCAACAAACAGTAAATATAATTGCTGAAATATGCTTGCCATGAACCATGCAAAACTAAGGGGCACACACCATCCTTCCAGAACACTGGCCTGAGGGATCTGTGAGGGTCCTTTTATCTCTGAATCCTTTGGGTCTAGAAGTCACTGTTTTTGTGAACAGCCATATATTCAAATTTTTAGGAAAATCTAGTTTGGCCCCCTAACTCAAGATAAGAGAGCCTTAAGCATATAGCTTGTCCCCCCCACCCAAATGGAAACATCCAGAAAAAAAAGTAGGGGTGTTGGAAAATACGTTAAGAAAGCCTGTTGGGGAACAGGGCATCTCAAAACCAGCAGCAGGGGAGTGGACAGTATTTGCCAGAAGATGGAAATCGGGTTGTGATAACCTGCACACCATCACTGGTGCTTAATATTAATGGTGTCAACTGATGGGACGGTATCTCATGCAGCCCGTCGTCAAGCAGGCCGGCTGCCAGTGCTCTTTCGGGTTTTCCATGATTCTTTGAAAAGGAAGCACACACCCTGGCAACGCCTATAGAACCCGATGGGGTTTTCTCATCACATGAATTTCTTACTCTCTCAAAGCTGTTTCAAGTCATTTCAAAGGAACTCAAAAAGTAAATTCAGATAAAACTATGATTCTTGTGATAGTTCCGCTTTCCCGAAGATCATTAACACATCAGAGGAGGCAAAGGTCAGCTTAAAAACCAACATCTGTTTTCTTTTGAGAATTTGCAGCAACCCAGATAAATGTAAATAACTGTAAACCAACTAAATCTAATACCGTTTGCAGAATGCTGTTTAAAAATCTATCCTTAATACTACAGGGAGGCATTTAAACAGGCGGAGACTCCTTAGAGAGGAAATAAAATGAACCACCATCTATTCACTTAAAAAAAGAGAAGCCCTTCGTCCTTGACCATCTTAGGTGATGCGATCACTCCATGATCAGCAGGCAAAAGTAAACCAGAACACCGGCCTCTTAAATTTACATATCACTTTCCATCCACACTGACTTCTAATTACTTCCTAGAGGTCACACGTTCCTCCCAGCGCGTACCAGCGGCTGGAATTGCTCGTCTTTGAAAAGAAATTCACCAGCCCCATGGAAACATCACAGAAGCCGAAACAGATGTGACTGTGGGACAGGGAAAAAAATAACTCTAGAGTGGGACTGATTGCCCAGGGAGAGACATACACTGCATGAGTACCTGAGGTCAAGGGATAAGGATTTAAATATATGCCATCGCTGTCTTGACCACACATTCCTGCGAGGTGCTGTTCTCCCTGTGTTTGCCCTCCAAGGTCCACTTTGGAAGGCACAGCCCGGTCTTCCTGACAGGCCAGTGGCTGACCGGGTTAGGTCAGTGGGAGTCACCCGCCGGCAAACGGAGGCGGGACAGAGAGCGAGAGGTCGGAGTATTTCTCCCTGGCTCCCTCCTAGGTTTGGCAGCAGAGTTTCGGGCAGTTGCCACATCCCCCCGTGATCATAGCTCCCATTGGGCAGGTCCTCTCCCCAGTTCCACCTCTCAGAGACTCTGAAACACTATTTCCTTCAGACCTGGGGGAAGGGGCAGGGGGAGCTGCTGCTTGTTTTGCTGCTCTCCAGGTACCTCAGCGTCTTTAGCCCCACCCACCTAAGTCATCCGAAATCCCTTCGCTGGAATCACCTGACTTGAGTTCTGTTTGCTGCCAGGACTCGGAGGGCCATTGGCAGGAACTGTGTAATCCCAGTGCCCGGCACGGAGAGCAGAACAAAGAGATCCCTTGATAGATACTTGGGGAGCGAATGTGCTCCTTGGATGCCAGCTTCCCTTGCAGGAAGCAGCAGAAACATGCAAGCCAGAGTGTCCCATACCCCGTAGTCCATAGCTGCCATTCCCTTGGAACATTAAACCTATCTTCCCCCTGGCCCCCCGAGCCCCCTTCTCCTGCTAACTTGCACAGGACACAATCGGCTGTGCATTCACACTTTGCTTCCCTCAGCATGCATCCCTTCAATCATTCATTCACCGAGTATTTATAGAGCCTGGGCTGCAGAGAAAGCCTTTTACCAAGGTGAGGCCCAGGGCATTTTGTCCTGGGGTTGTTCAGGCTGCACATAATGTCTGTTCAACTCCATCGGATGGAAATTGGAAGCATCCATGGAATTTCAAGAAGGAGACAGTGGGACTGCTAGCCTAGGTTAACACCCAGTGCCGGCTACATGGATGGCAGGCTATTAGAATCGGACTGGCGTCCAGGAAAGTGCATGCTGGTAAGTGTCGATGTTTAAATTAAAAAGAAAGTGATTATGAATAAGAGGGGGAAAAGAAAGGGAAAGGTATAAGTAGCTCAGATTCCACGCTTTTTAGCAGCTACCATTAATAATGCATTTCCAATATACGACATTTTTATAGAACTGTCTTTGGTCCCCTCGATGGTTTAAAGTAAGGTTTCTGAGATCAATACTCATTCGAGTTGTAAAAATTGGTTTTCTATCATATCTATCTCTCCTCCTCTCTCTCTCTCTCCTCCTCACACGTTTTTTGTGCAATCTCATTTTTGGCACAAATACCTGAACATCTGAAATAGCAAGGATCTCCCGTCTCAGTCTTAAAGTGAAACCGTTTGCTCTTGTGCGGGTAAAAGAAAATGAGCACTTAAAATTGAGACAGAGAGGCTGCCTTCAGAACCCAGAATAGTGTTCGCCAACAAAGGCAACACACACCCACACAGGCATTCGGATCACTGGGGAAGGATGGGTTGTTTGCTCTGCACCATGTGGTCTCAAGATGATGCTAAGCAGGTGCCGCCCCCTTCTCTTCTGGGTACCACACACCTGCCGGTAGCTGTGCTGTTTAAAAACAAAAGGAGGGCAGGCAGGAGGGAAGAGGTGAGGCACAGCCATGCAAATGAGAAGCCAATTAGCAGAGAAAACGAAGGGGAAAATGCCCTTTTCCGGGCGCCAGGTGGTGGCAAGGTGCTCACAGGAACTGGGTTGATTAGAACCGACGCTGCAGGAAGTTTTGAAAAAGGTTTTCAGTTTGTCCATGGCCCGGGGAAAAAGAAGCGCCGGCACCTTGGGGTTTGGGGCAACTGCCTGAAGAGCCCCCCGCCCGCTCCTCAGGTGGGGGCGCTTACCTCCGTGGTTGAAAGCACAGTGTCCTCATCGAGGCTGAGCACGGCGTCTGTGACGATGTTGTCATAGGGCAGGAAACGGCTGCTCATAACCTGGGAGTGGGTGGAAAGCAGGCAGGAGGGAAGGAATTAAGGAAAGGAGAGGTAAACTTAGAGACCTGTTTTCGGGAAAACGCCCCCATCCTCACCTTCAAAAAGAATGTTCTGCCACCATGTCACCCCTCAACACTGAAGACTTCCATTTCCCATCAGTGTAGTCATTTGTTCTACAGTTGTTGGGCACCTACTGTGTGCTAGTCAAAGGGAGTACATAAAGGTAAGTGAGACATATTCTCTTGTCTCGGAGGAGTTCACAGTCCGCAGAGACATCAAGATGCAGACGATCTGTCCCAGCCTGCAACCAGCCGCTCGGAAGGGCAGATGAAGGCCTCGTAGAAGAAATGACACTGCAGGAGGACTTGATGGATAGGAATTCACCAGGTATAAACAGAAGTGAGGCAGAAACAGGGCTGAGCGGATGTGAAGGCACAGAGGAGAGAACCCGCACACTGAGGCCTGGAGAGACTAGACGGATGGAGCTGTGATTCCAAGTGTGGGGCACACACCACTGGAAGGCCGCGTCGTTTTGGGAGGTACATAGAAAAACATTTAAAAATTCTCCTCTTTACGGATGTTAGCATAGATTAGAAAAAAAATATACACACATGTATCAGTAGCTAGTAGTAGTAAAGTTATTTAAAAATCATCTCACTGAAATGAAAAGTAAGCCGATTTATAGACAAATATTAAATTAAAAATAGACGATGTGGTCCATGGATTTAGGCAAACTGTGAAGGTAGTATATGAATAAAGTTTGGGCAGCTCCAGGATAAGGCATGGTGAGGTGTGTGTGGGCGGTCTGGGGTGAGGGCTTTGGGCATGAGAGGACCAGCTGGAAAATTAAGACTAGAGAGACTCCAGGGCGCCTGGGTGGCGCAGTTGGTTAAGCGTCCAACTCTTGGTTTCGGCTCAGGTCATGATCTCAGGGTCTTGAGATCGAGCCCCATTCGGGCTCTGTGCTCAGTGTGGAATTTGCTTTAGATTCTCTCTCTCTCTGCCCCTCCCCCGGCTCATGCTCTCTCTCTCTCTCTCAAATAAATAAATAAATCTTAAAAAAAAAAAAAAGACTAGAGAGACTTCTCTGTGACAGTCATACCTTAAACCTCTGTGGTCAATGTACTCTGCAGAACAACTAACCATGAGAATGATAAGAATAACTAACATTGTAATAGCATCGCATTTCTCCTTTGTAATAACCCCATTTTACGGCTGAGAAAGCTAAGGCATAGAAAGATTAGGTGTCTTGCTCAGGACGGACCTGCCCGCATTTCATCCCCCACGGTGAGATTCTGTAGAGCACCTCAGCCACTATGTGACACCTGTCTCAGGTTCGAGAAGGACCTCAAAAGTGAATTGGGGGCACATCAGGCAACCTCATCTTCACCACCTTCCTCTGCAAGTCAAATCAACAGTTACGACACCCGCAAATCTGAGGACCTCCACCGCCGGGAAGCTCAAGCTTGCATTTACAACAAGAAGCCAGCTGGTCTATGCGATTCGGTTTCCACGCCCATGAAGCTACTGGAGGGCTGCTGACATTAAAGGATGGGAAGTGCCCAACTCTGGGAGCTCAAGGGATGTATCTACAGCATAAAGGCTCCAGGGTCTGCTCCTACACATCCGTCAACTGGGTCAAGTTTTCTTTTTCTTTCTCAGGCTTTCAAAATAAAATAAAATATAAAGCGATCAGCAACCCCATATACACGGTGCTCAGAAATCTCAGCCTGAAGCAATTCTCCTGATACAGTTTACATGTCCACAGACTAACACAGAAACCATTAGCTGCCAGCTTAGCGATGCCCTGACCTTTCCCTTGTTAAGTCTATAGGGGAGAGCTGCACAGACAAGGCCTATACATTCAAAATAGAATGTTGCAGCCAAAACAGTGAACACATCAACCCTAAACTCAAGGCTAGATATGGAAATGTACAATGGGGAATGAGCAGGACCTATGACTTCCTTCCCATTACGTTCCCAACCACTGGTTTTATAAAAGGATCCATTTCCTTTTTCTGAACCTGCTTCATCAACAGAGGTTATGAGCCCATCGTCCAGCAACTTCAAATTCTAGTGTAGAAACTAGACGCTCTCTTCCAAATACCTTGCCTCGGCCACATTCCAAAAGTTCAATGGTTTAACATGAAAGGAACTGGAGTACTTAGAAAGTCAATCCTAAGTGAAATGGGTTTTGCTTATTAGTTCACGTAAGAAATATTTAGCTACCATATACCAGCCCAACCCCTTCTGGAATTAGCAAACATGGGTAGGAAATGACCAAGACTCAAGTTTATTGTCTAATGGGGAAGATAAGGAATATCCCTAAGTAATTATACAAAGCACAGTAAGAGTTAACATTTATCAAGCACCCACCATGTGCATCCACACTTCCGAGTGCATTTACACGTCCAGTATTGTACCATTTGATCTTTTAGCAACCCTGTTTTAGGTATTATGATTGCTTCCATTTACTGAAGGAGAAATTGAGGCACAGAGACTTGAATAACTCGCTTCACAGCCCATAAAACAAACTGTAATGTTCCAATGCCACCCAGAAGAGCAGCTGACATTTAGTGGACCCTGGGTGCATCATAGGCCCAGGGCTAAGCCCCTGTAATGTACTATCTCATTGAATCCTCAAAATGGGCCTGAGTCTTGGCCGAGGTTCCAGAATACAGAGCCTGAAGTGATACTTAATTAAGTACAAATGCTTTACTAGGTGGTGCAATCCCAGGGCAGTGAGAGTGAGGGAAAAGGAATGGCCCACTGGAATCACAGGCCAAGGCAGAGGCTAGGACTCAACAAACGGCCAGAAGCCCAGACACAGATATGGCTGGGAGAATGCACAACACTTGATCCTAGCCAAAAGGCCGAGAAGCAATTGATATGGCTGGGAGAATGTGAAATATCTTATAAGCTACAGCTGATCGAGCCACCATCTTGTTCATAAAGAAACTGGGACTACTCACAGAGTGAGAATAAAAAATCAATCAGTGAATCTGTGTGTAAAAATGCAATACTAACTATAGAAGTCAGAATGGCACCCAGTCTGACTGGATCCTGTTTGATATCCTGACATATTCAAAGGAAGACTTATCTACCAGAAGGAGAGCTAGTCACCCATGGAAGCACAAAAAACAATGAAGTCCCAAGTCCAAAGTTGACAGCAGCCATCTGAGCACTGTTTAGGACCTCGGGCATTGGCACTGGGGAGATGGATTTCATAAGGGTAAGTAAGACCCATGCCTAGAGGCAGGTGATTTTCTAATTCCCACCTTTACTCATTAAATGCTTATGAAGCAGCTCTTGGATAACCATGTTACTTGACTCCAGCCCTGTGAATGCTGGGACTTTATCCGTCATATCGCGCACTGCGTTCCAACATACTACATGGTACCTGGCACAGAGCAGGCGGTCATACACTGGAAATGAATAGATAATGCATTGATCATCTTGCCCACGTGACAGTTGTAATTCTCACTGCATCATGTCGAACTACATGAAACTGCTACTTTTAGCAAGCCAAATGATGATTTTCAAATGGTTTGACCTAATTGGTATTTTTTATCCTGGTTCAAAGATGTTTTACTTAGTGTGAGACAATCTCTCAAGACCTGCCTTCTTGGGGACTAACAAAGGATGTCTCTTAGATGACAGGCTTCACCAATCTGTTCCATTTAGTAGCAACCAATTTCTTCACAATGGATATGATCTACAAGAAAGCAACAAGCAGAAGCTAGAGAAAAAAGAACTCACCCCTGGCTGCCAAGAGCAGAAGAAATTCCAAAGAGGAGGTAGCATGGGAACAGGGGCTTAAAGAATGCATGGAAATTTTGATAACAGAGATAAAGCATTGAGACTTAGAGCAAAAGGGAAAGGCAAGAATTAGAGGCAGGAGGGGATACAGTGCAATTTAGAGAACTGTGAATGATCAAATTTGGTGAGAGGACAGGGTCTGGGTGGGGGAAGCAATGAGAGAGAAGAAGACTGGCAAGGCTGGCCAAGGCCAGATTACACACGGCCTCAAATGTTGATTTCGAGCATTAGCAAATAGAGTCCCTTAAGGCTGAGAGATGATTAGAAGATCATTCAGTTCCAGGCAAAATGAACTGGAGAATGGAAGCAAGGGGACAGCTAGGCAGCACGTGTGAGTCTCTGATGGAGACACCCATATGGAATTAAAGTGCAGATGTCCTTTTGAAGATAAATGTGAGGACGAGCCACTATTCTGAAAGACACAACCGATCCAGATGAACCAGCTAAGCAAACCTCATGCTTGGCCGCCATCAGCAGCTTTGTCTTGATCCTCTTCGTTTATACAACGATCACTATTGCCAGGCCCTGAATTCATTGTATCCTAGTAGCAACCCTAGGAATATGTTATTACTTCCATTTTGTAGATGAGGAGGAAACTGACGGTCAGAGAAGGAAAGGATATGCGGGGCCACAAAGCTCCTAAAGAGGTGGTGTTAGGACCCACGAATCCCCAATTCAAGAACCGAGAGCTGTCAAAGCTGAGGATTTTCAGTGACAGGGAAAATTTTAGAAAAAAGAGTCCAGACCAGAAGCTCCCCGGGGAGGGGGGGGCAGGAAGAAGCTGTCTAGGGCCAACACCCACGGCGCCCCACGGAGAAACAAACAGTCCACGGCAGTTCCATGCTCAGGGCCCCTTTCCGTCCTACCTTGCTTTCTCCTTCGATGACAATGACAGGCACAGCTGTGGCAGGCCAGCGGTGTTTGGCTGGTAGGGGCTTGTCACAATTCCATAGAACTATGATCTGAAAGGGACAGGAGGCCATGAACGGCTTGGTGAGGCTGACTTTAGTGAGACCTCCACCCAGCTTCTTCTTAGAGACAGAAAGAGGCCTAAGCAAGGCAGAGAGGCAGACATCAAACTTGAATTTTAAAGAGAGCCCCCCTCCCACACAATCTCCAGAACCCAGTCACCTCAACAACTAGAGAGAGAGAGGACAAAAAGAGAACCCTGAAAAAAACTACATCAAGGGGGCAGGAGAAAGCTGGGGAGAAGAGAAGTAAATTTCAGGGTTGCTGAATCTTGATACAGTGGTTTCTTAAATTCTGATATTGTTTGATGAGCGAGATACCAACACTGACCAAAATTAAATAAAAATGGGTAGCGAGCTCCAGAACATTGGCTGGGAAGCAGCGCTACTCCAGGCAGTGTGGGAGAGAGGAGGATTCAAGATTTAACTAGTAGGGTGAGCTCATGATTTGGATTCTCTAGAATGGTTGCTGATTTTATGTGACTTTATTATTCCCAATAAGTGTGTTCAGTTCAGAAGGGCATACTTCAATATGATTTAATTCTTTCCAGGTTTGTAAGCCTTCTTGTACAACCTAATTTACAAATCCGAAATGCCACTGCGGAAAGAGTATGGGAGTGACACTGATTTGGAAAATTCTGTTATCATAGATAGAATCTTCTGCTCCCAATTTTATAATGAAGCCACGGGTGCTACGAAAGAAAAGTGGACACCTCCTGACACCAACAAGTCTGTTTCTTCCGTTGAAAACTTCCGTCTTCTGGGTCCTCCCATGGCATGTCTGAGGTTATCTTAACACTTTGACGTTTAAAAACAAAATAACGTCCTTACACGTTCTTTCAAGAATGTGTTGGTATATATGTTTTAACTTTACCCCAGTGAAATATCTCTTTGTAATCCGTCCCTTACCTGTGCTAAATTTCACTTCTAAGAATGTTTAGCTAATCGGATGAAAGGGAGGAGTAACAAGCATGACAAGTGCAGGGGAGTAACAGGGCATGCCGCTGGATGAGCCCCAGGGAGCAGAGCACAGAGCAGGTAAGAGCAGGGTCTGCAGGAGGCAGGAGCGGCGGTTGGCCCCCCACTCACCTGGGCACAGTACTGCGATCTGGCTGCAGCCACGAGAAGCTTCAACACTGGCTGGGACTGCGAGACCAGGGGGGTCACTGCGTGGATGACTGCAGTGAATTTGGGGGGGGGCTTTAAACCTGAAATAGAAACGCCAGAGAAGCCCAATGAAACACCGGGAAACAACACTTAGAAAATCATTCCTCCTCGCTCCATTGCCTCGCCCTGAAGCTGATGTTCCCTCCTCGCGTATTTTTCCTTCCCCTCTTCTGTCCTGATAGAACAAAAACAAGGTGAAAAGCTGCTAGTTAACTGCTGCCTGAGACCTTGATAACTTACAGCTCCACGTCCACCTGTACGCTCTTCCTCGGATAACCTCTTCCTCCCCTGGGGATGTGTCTTTGACCTCCCTGCGGCTTTTTAGGGACCCGAAGTCTGAACACACAGCCCACCACTCACCACCCTCTACTCCCAGAAGAGTCTACTCCAGCCACTGACATTGTAAGGTGGATTTAAGGAAATGTGCTCTCTCCCTGGGTATTTGAATAGCTCTTATTCTTCATAATAGAGTTAAGGGTTTTGGGGGTTTTTTTTTGTCTTTTTGGCCTGATTAATAGTATTTCCAATAATGACCAGCAAGTGGTAAAGGTTCAAAGAACAGCATCCAGAGCCTCGCTGTCTAGGTGTGAGTCCCTGTGCTACTGCTCACTGGGGGTGGGATCTTCCCCTCGGTGTCTCCAAAGCCGTGAAATGCGGCTGAGAGTCAGAGCATCAAACCTATGGGGCTGTTAGGAGAACAGAATGAAAGGCGTGAATGCAGACACAGCAGTGAGAACAGGGCCCAGCGAACAGTTAAGTGCTCAATATTGTTCACAGCTACCCCTCAGCCCCATCATCATCATTTTGGAGCAGAAGCCTCTACACTCTCGAGAAGCTCTTTTTGTGTGGCTCTGACATAAGCTGAGGGAAGAAGTACATGACCCAGACCTCCGCTGCTGCGTGCTCTGAAGCCCTGGGTGGAAAGGTTTAGATAAATATGTAAAACGAGCAGGAGCCACGGAAGAGAAAGCAGTGAGATGGCTTCTCCCCCCAAATGAGGTTTTCTGGAAGAACTCACTAGGAAACTGGAGACACATTTAAAAGCCTTCTAAAACTTCAGTAGTTCAGACCCAGGAATTTTGTGTTTTGGTAGCTTCAATGCAAACAAGAGTGTGCAGTGACATTCGAGTTAAGCTTTGATGTTGATAGAATAAAGGTAGGAATCAGACAACGTCTCCTAAAGGATTCTGCGAGTGTTTTGTAGAGCAAATTAGATCATCCGATTGGTACTTTAATTGCATGTTAGAAAGAAGCTGACTTCTCCACTTTCTCAAAACTTTGCCGAAGAAGAAGAAATAGGGTGGAGGGGTTTCCTTTCTCCTGGTGAGATCAAGCACCACGTCTACATTTTCCTGTACTAGTTTAGGAAGCATCATGTACACACTTCTAATGTGCTCCCTCCACATGGAGATCTCACTGCTCTGCAGGAAATATGTAGACATTTTTTACTGACTCTGGCTTTTTTCTGAAAATTACCAAATTCTAAATACATTACCCTGTGTGGGCCATTCACTGATTTTAATACAGTCCCCATAATATGTTTGATTTGGCTGAAAGGGTTCTTTGTCACTGGTTGGTATTTCGGGCCACCACTTCTTTTAAGTTTCTTTTTATCAGTTTCAAATTAAACACGCACAACTCAAAAAAAAAAAAAAGAGGTGAGATGGTTACGGAGAATATCGGGACAGGGTGGAAAATCTAGAATCTTTTTCCCACATTGACTTGAAAGATGCTTTACTATCCCAGAGTTTCTCCAACTCGGAACTGTGAATGAGGGAAAAGGTCTAAAATGTTACTAACGCTAGCACAAGTGGGGCCCCATGTACAGAGGGTCTACGGCAGTAACAATAGCCTTTTGGAGAGCTTTCTCCCTCTGTCCATTCTCTTTCCCCATCATGATTAGACGAAAAGCTGCTTGAGAGCAGAGATTGTATCTCATCTGACTTTTTGTTTCTAAACACCTAGCATTGCATTAACAGAGTACATAAGACAAGCACAATAAACGTTAAATGCGTGAACAGAGTTATCTCGTCATCCATTCTTAAATCTTTCTCCTTCCCCTTTATTAATTCAAATTTTCTTTGGTAGGAGAGAGAGAAGTTGAGATTGTAGAAAAAAAGAAAAAAGAAAAAAGAAATTAGGGAGAGCTCTCCTGGTTCGATCTTATATACGAGAAGACGTAAAATTATAGCAAACCCATCGTCATGTTCGAAATGATCTGTAGTTTGGGGAACCTGTTTCTCAAAAAGGAATGAGTCTACTCTATGTGAAGTCCAGCTGCTTAGACAAGAAAGGAGTTTTTTCATTTTGCAATGCTCTGCTGGATTTATAATTCTTGATCCTGATACACCGTTTAAGGATAGGGTTCTAGAAAGCCATCTCCAATGTAGGCTGGTGGGAAGACCCTGCTACAGGATGGAGAAATCAAGGGACTCGGAGTCTGGACAACATCTGGAGGGTAAACAAGGGGCAGCACCCTGGAAGGAACTCACTTACCTAAATTAGCATAGTAGTAAGGAAAGTCTCCCAGATAAGATGAATACTGTGGTAGTACGAACAATCCTCCAGGATGTTTGTTCCATATTAAACTGTTACGTGATATGTGCTTGAATATTCTGTCCTGAATAATCTAGAAGATAAAAACACAGTATGTGGTGAGAATGAGACCTTGATGGTATTTGATAAGGAGCATGTTCAATCCAAATGTGAGGAATGACGTCCCTCAAAGTAGTGACTCTATCCCCAAATTCTCCACTGATAAAAGCGTCCGGGACACAGACAGAGTGATAGAGCAGTGGAAGAGAGTGGGAGAGAGAGAGATGAATGATGGCTAATGAAATTTCCTAATTAAACTTCAGTTTTACCATAAATTCTACCTTGTCTTTCTATAATAATAAGTACATTCTCATTTCAAAGCAGAGTGCATGGAACAGCTTCCTTGATGGCTGAGCCAGGAAGATCTGTTCTCGGTCCACAGAGATGTGCATGTGGAGACCAGTTTGGGAGGGTACAGGAGGCATGGAACATTCTAGAAACTGTTGAAGTTCCAATTTGTTCCTTTAATTGGGGAGGCAGATTTATCTGTCATATTTTGTTTTCCTTTCAAAGTCAATTGTAGGACTCTGGGGTACTGGTTAGCTGAAGTTTTTCTACATTTCATCTCAAAAAGCAGTGAGTTAACAATTGTTCAAAACATCCCACATAATAGGACAAGCACCATGGCATATGAAGACTAATAGCCATGTTAGTTCATTAGTTTCTTTGGACTTTGGGACCTCGCAGATCATTAAATTCTACATTTAGAGTCAAACATTCTCCCATCCTGAATCATTTGTCAGATGAACGTGATTAGTCCACTTTACAGATTTCTCTCTGTGACTTTCAAACTCTTGTAATTATACCATCCACTCATTAAGACATGATTTGGCAAATAATTAACTTGATACAGGATTTCATGTTTGCAGCAATTTTTTTCTGTACTTAAAAAAAAAAAAAAGAAAAAGTCTGCCATGTCTCTAAAGAGATTTAAGACCTAAATCATTATTTTCAAGGCCCCCATTTAATGCAATGTGACTTTAAGTAAAGACCATTTTCAATGGAGCTTTATCATTTAAGGTTATTAACACAATCGTCTCATCCACATGGTGATAGATAAGTAATAAAGTGAGCTACATTTATTTTGCAAACCTTATCATGTTTACATTTCTTAATGAGAGAGAAGAAAGGAAGCAAGGAGGTAATTCGGAAGAACTCAAATATTTTAGTTCAATGATTTCTGCATTTTTCTCTTTCCCCCAGATCAAAACTGCTGATTTTACATGGCTAGGTAGAAGTTTCTAATTTGGTGGAGAGTTTAGGAACCTAGCTAAATTATTAACATTTACTTTCTTTGGGACAACAGAGATGTGTTAAAAAGCTGTTGTCTAGGCATTAATTATGAGAAACTTCTTACGGTTGTGAAGGGTTTTCATATGGTGAGCAATTTCACTTCATATACCATTTATCCTAGTTTTATATTATTTATATCTTCCAAATCTACTGTCTATTTTCCCTTACATAAGCTTTTTGCTTAGATCCACTTTTTTTGCTTTCCAGATTTATGTACTTTCTAGCATGTGGTTACTTAAATGAACTCGGATATCAAGACACAGAATAAATTGAAAGTAGACAGCATCATAAGTCCCACACATTTACAAATGACATGTATCCAAGGGATGCCACAAAATGGGTCACCATCTTTCGGCAGTATGCTTCTCATTGTCATACTCTTTCTGGTTCAGCATCACAACACTGTTATTGTTTTGAATTCAAGGATACAACAAGTTATAGTATTCTTCCGAGATAGCAATGAGCATGTCATACTCTCTTCAAATGAATCTTGATAGGAAGATATCAACAAAGGTACAAAAGCAATAGCAAATATTTAATTTAACCTGGGCCAAGCAATTTGCCACTTTTATGTCTCACTTTTCTCATTTGTAATAGAACAATAAAATACCACATAAATTAAAATAACCTCTCAGAATTTGTTAGGAATAGCTACCTAAGTTTTTACACTTAAGACTTGACTTTTTTGCCTTAAAAAAAAAAATCTCATTCCTGCATTCATTTTCTAGGCATAGATTTTTCCATTTTTACACTGCTATAATATCATAGATATTATATATTATAGATAACTTTCCATATTATTAATAGTATTCATGGGTTACTTAGCCTAAATGACCAACGATAGTGTAAATTTTTTCATGCAAAGCAATGAATATAGTTATGAATTAAAATTTACCCCATCTAGAATTGATTCTTTAGAAGTTTGTCAATGGGCATAAATATTTTTAAGGCTGTTCATACGTACTGACAAACATTTTCTAAAGGGTTTGTAACCACTTGCCTTCTCAAAAGTCTAAAAGAGTATGGGTCTCATTTCACCAAACAGAAAAGTCGTTCTGTCCCTCTCCTAATGTCCAATTTTCCCTATCGCTTCACTGGACAGCTCCCAGGATCCTTTCAGAGTACTAGAGCTCACTCTTTATTGTGGAAGAAGACATCACACTTAGAAGTTGCTATAAAGAAAATCAACAACATACACACAGACACACATACACACACAATACAAAAGCTTTTCATTACAGATGTAACTGACACCCCTGATAAGGATAATATTTCTCATTAATATGAATTCAAAGGGAAGAATGACAGGCTCCTTATTTTTCTTTTTTCTGTGCCACCTGTTTTATGAATAATGGACTATTGGTTACAGGTTACTATCATTCTGTGTGGCCCTGATTTGGTCTTTTGACCAATGCAAGGCTGCCTCACACACGCAGTGCCAGCGTATGCTACCCCACTTGGAGCCAAAGCATTCTACTTCCATTATCTCACTGGTTTTTAATATTCCACTACACAACAGCATCAGCAATACCATGGTTTGAATGTGCATTGTTAGGTAAGAGAGAAAGAGAAAAAATTGGAGCATACTTCATAAAACTCCATTAAAAATGTGCTGTCCAAACTACCATTAGTTCTTCTCACACATTACAGTCGTGTGTACTTTTCTTTCACTCACCTTGATTCTGACTGAGCTCTCATGGTTCAATCATTAGTGCCAGGTTACTGCTGTGTAATATTCTGACAAACAATGGGATCTATGAAGGAACACTGTCTCTGCAATATTTTATCACTCTCCCCATCATTACTTCTCAATTTGCATACACACACAAAAACTGAGCTCCAAAGAGCCTAGCTCTGATTCAACAGCTCCTTAATTCCAAGATGCAGAATTAGGAAGCTTCTATCAGTCCAAGTCCCAAGTATGACAGAGTGCGGGGCACTGTAATGTATTAACAACTTGATACAGGCACTGGAAAGAAGGGGTCCTGCTTCCAGTTGTGTCTAAGCATCACCTGCAACACTAAGGCTCATACTCTCCAAACACGGAGTCATCCCCTTCCCATGGCCTAGAGTACAGCAAGCAGGAAGAAAGGCCCAGGGTTTGAGAGTCTGAGTGTAGAACATCCTGAAAGCAAAGGATCCTCAAATCTATGTTGTCTAAGGGTAACTTTGAATTATCTTCATAACTTAGGAGCTACAACACATACTGACTTATATCATCTAAGTTCTAAGCCAAGTAGGCATTTTTGACATGTGATACTTAAGTCGTTCTCATAAACATGTTGGCTTTATTTGTGTATGCGGATGGCATTTTCTGCTATGTTCTCTGCTTTTCTATTTACATTGAATTCTGGGGTAATCTGAGTTCTGAATTAAAAAGGGAAACTGGATGGTATCTTTCATGCAATTCGGTTGAGGGGTCAAACTGTTACAATCCAATCTTGGAATGATATAAGGAGAATTTGACAGTTGCTATAAATTTGAATGAAGTACATGGTTCATAGTGTTTTCAAAACAACTGTGTCACTGAAGAACTGCATGGCTTAAATCCAAGCGGAAGGCCTTTCTAGCACAGAGATGACAACAGCTTGACTTGAGATTCTATTCTGATGAATCTAACACATCCAACTGTTCTTACAGGATAATTGAGCACTGCTAACTGAATAGGCAAGAGATCAGCTCTATGCAATAAACCATACTCAAAAGAAATGTAATTAATGAGATGCCATCTTTCATCTGGCAAATCTGCACAGTCATGTGTGTGTGTGTGTATGTGTGTGTGTGTGTTTTAATTATGATCCTTAAGGCTAACAAGAGGGCCGCTAGAGAAGGTCTCCCCGCAGAGGGCTTATGAAAGTCCAGAATGATGCATCCTCTTAAAGAGTAATTTGGCAAGCAGATCATGAACCTAGACTCTGGCTTAGTAATAATCCCACTTTAAGGACTCCATCCCAGAGAAATAGAAATATAGCCTAAGATACATGAAGAAACGCATTGCTTGGATTAAAGACATCTATATCTAGATCTCTACAAAACAAACAACTAGAAACAATATTAATAGCCAACAGTAGATTAGTTAAATAAATGGAGGTCCACCAAAGGAGGGCAAAAGGTAGGAAAAATGAAAATATGTGGCCTTTGTGTTTTAGAGTGGACAACAGGGCAGAATCAAAAGGCCAGAAGCAGACCCAGAGGTGCATAAACATGGCATGTGACAATATTGAGGCAAGACAACTTCGTATATTGGGACAAACTACCTAACAATCTGTCAAAGAAGAAAAAGAAATAGACTTTTCAATACAGATCATATGTATAAAAGTAAATTGGATTAAATAGCTAAATGTAAAAAGTTAACCGCGGAAGTACTAGAAAAATATAAGGGTGTGTATATAAATTATGTGTCAAAAGGTCCTTTCTGAACAGTAGCAAATGGAAAAGCCACAGAAGAAAAGATTGGCTCATTATAAACAAAAGAGAAAGGGATGCCACAAGTTGGGGGAAATATTTGCAACAAAAGAGTCAAAGGGTTAATATTTTTAATATAATAAGCTCTTAAAAATTTATGAGAAAAAGAGGGACAATGCTGTGGCCATTTCTATTTCTTTCTTTGTGAGTTGCCTAAGAAATATGAAAAAAAATCATTCTTACTATTATCCCAAGAAATATAAATTAAGAAAATAATTATTTATCATTTTGAAAGATATAATGTCCAATATTGGTGGAAGTGAAAAATACCAGAAATAATAAAAACAGGTCCTCTCATATAAGTTGGAGGGAATATAAATTAATTTCATTCTATTGCAGGAAAATTGACAATTTATTAGAAATCTTAGCATATGTCATATTCTTTAAACCAGGACTTTGTATTCAAGGAATTAATCCTAAGGAAGTAATCTTGAACCCGCAGAACAATTTAGTGCTGAGGCTATCTGCTTCAACAATGTGTCTAATAATGAAAAAGCAGAAACAATGGCAATGTCTTCAAATTGAGGATAATGAAAGAAATTAAGTGATATCATGAATGGAATATTATATAGTCATTAAAATAATTGCAGAAAAATCCAATAGCATGAGAAAATGTTAACAATACATTATTAAAAGGAGAAAAAAACATAAACTAAGTTTAGAAAGACTCCTCTTTATTGATTCATTTATTTTTAAGCAGGCTCCACACCCAACGTGGGGCTTGAACTTACAACCCTGAGCTTAAGAGTCGCAGGCTCTACTGACCCAGCCAGCTAGACACTCCTGAAAGACTCCTTAAAAATTACAACATGTGTATAAATTTGCCTAGAAAAAATGAATATATATGTTTGTGTGTGTATATATATATGTCAACAGTGATTTTGTATGGGTAGATTATTTTATTTTTATGCTTTAAGTATTTTCCATTATTTTCTAAAATGCACATGTACTCTTTTCATAAAAAGCACTCATTCCACAAAGAAAAAAAAATTGACATTCAACTTTCCTTACGAAGGGCCTAGGAAAGGTCTTGGATGGAAAACAGGATAGAAGAGTAAAAACTATTACATATTCAAACCTGCTGCTATGAACAGATGAACAAATGCAATCAATTTTAAGGAACAAGAGGTTTGCTTGCCAGAAGGAAGCCCCTGGAGGCCATTCTGACCTTGTCCCCTTCATGGGGTGAGCCTGGCTCCCAAAGAGCCCCTTTCACCTAGTTCCAGGCTGAAAAAAAAAATGTGCACCATTCCTGAGAAGATACTCTGACCAGAGCAGGAGCCCAGGCTTGGCTTGGGGTAGGGAAATGCCCCACTGTGCCCAGGGCATGGCCAGCACAGGCTCTGATACCCAGGATGGCAAGAGAACAGCAGTGTGGACAAAACAGGGTGATTTTCAGTTTTCTTGGTATTACTCAGACTCCTCAGTGTATGCAGCAAATTACATTACCTTTCGGAGCAATAAACACTTTTCCAAAGCAAATACTCCAAAGTGAGGCCACAGATGCCCCCGTGGCATTATGTAACACCTCAGAATCACCTCAATGGTGTGCCTCATCAGAGGACCTCTGCTCTCCTTCCTGCAGGTCTGTAATTCATGAGTGTGCCGTTTTCTAACTCTTTTCTTAGCTCTTTGTGCTATCGTGGTGTAGCCTCAGGACATCACTATCTGTTCTACTTCCAAAGGTTTTAATCATCTCCATGCTTCCCTCTCCTTTTTCCCTACTGCCTTTAAAAAAAAAAAAAAAAAGGCAACTTACAAGGGGCACCCATATACCTAGAAGATTTTCTGCACCAGGTAAGTGTAATCCCGGTTTTCTTCTTAAAACATCCTTGCAACACTGATGCTGGTTGGGATGCACGTCTTGAGAACCAATGCCACTGGCGCCCAGTAAACTGTTAACATTTCTAGAATGTTCTGTAGAAGATTTCCCCTACTTGGTCACTATCTGATCTCTAACTGGGCTCCAGAAACAGGTCTTCAAAGGATGCCACTGAGTGTGAAGGATGGGAGGACAGTCATTAACCACATATCGCTGAAATGATGGAAGACAGAGCCGATCTCTGTGCCAAGAAGGGTCATTCCTCCTCTGTCAGTTTTCCTCTGTGGAGTTATGGGAGGAACGGAGGGATTTGCTTGGGCATGGCAGAGCAGGTAAAAGGGGGTTAATTGACATATCCCAGTACAAAAAATTCAGTTTTGTCCCATTTGACCAATTACACCTCACCAGTAACAAAAGAGAAGGCCAACAGAAGTGTATAAAGGACCATTATTCAAGACCAAGAGCCAAGGGGTCTCACTTACCTCTAGTGTAGTTAATACAATCTTCTCAACTGAAGAAAAATAAGCCTCCCACAAGAATTGTGTCTGCTGTCTAAGTGCTAGGATTTTATCCTGATGAATAGACCTGATTGTAGAAGGGATCTGTAACACAAGGTGAACACATAATAACTATAACTCTCAAACAATGAGATGCCATTTGATCGAAATAACCGACCTGGGTTAGGCTTTTATACTTCTTAGCATTCAGGTGTTAGTGTACAGATCGGCTAAAAATCACCAACCCCTAAGTTGAAATGTCCTTAACAGGCATCAGGTACAAACAGTACTTACTGGGGATCAGCTTTAACAACCTTTAATGCATGGAAATTAAAGTCCCCTCTAAGATTTGGTAACAGCTTATCAGTTGCTTAGGGTCTCACAAATCCTCAGTCTTAACACATGGAAAACCACATTCTACACAGAAGGGAGCTATCAGCTTTGGGGAAAGGCTGAAAGACATTATCCCCCAAACACTTCCAAGACATGCCCATGCCAGGGACTCCAAATGATCTACAAAGGGGCTTCTAAAGGAATGTCTCTGAGCCTCTCCATTTAATCTGTAGCCAGACAGTCACTTCTATGTGCACACACCTGTGACCTTACCCCAAGGACTCTTCTGCTCCCCGGCCTCTCTTTTTGGCTTGAGCACTTACCCCAACCTACCACGATGTGTCAAACATCATACACGTCCAGTCATCACCGTTCTCTACCAGGCTACATGATTTTAAAGGAAAGAGCTAAGTCCTGTCCATCCTGCTACACAGGTTATGGCTATAAGAATGGCTTTTATATAGTAGTTATTCAAGAAATATGAGTTGAATTGAACATGGCCAGTTGAACCCACCATAGGGATATCATTATTTTTACCAGCAATATAGATTTAATGGTTAAACACGGGGACACAGAAATTAGACCAAGGTGGGAATTCTTGGTTCTACCATTTACTAGCCGTGCTTTCTTGGACAAATTATTTGATCTCTCAAAGATTCCATCTCTTCATTTATAACATGGGGATACAGTAGTAACATCAGAAGGTTGTAATGGAGATCATGTAAGTGCTTAGCACAGTGCCTAGAACATGGGAAGCTTAATTAACACAGCAAATTATTACTACCACTATTATTATTATTGACATAAAGGTGTTGATATTCAACGTTGGACCAATTGCTTAATGTCTGTATGTGAACTTGTTTGGATCTGGAGCTCTGACGCGTACTTCTTGGGTTTCTGGTAGGTTTGCTGGGCTTGCTCCCTATCTTCACCTATAGTTCAAGGTCTATTTCATTTATGGAGTCTATACTCTTAGAGGAGATTCCTTGTGATTAGCAACTGCCCTCTTGTGCTCACCTCTTTCTGCATGCTTGCTTCGCTAACATGTAACTAATCAGAAAGACATGGGGGCCTGGGCTGGAGCAGGAATGCTCTGTTAGCTGCTTTAATAAGAAAGTTACTTATGGCATTGTGACTAAGGCTATATCTGAATTTCCATGGAGGGGAAGGAGGCGGTAGCAAATTTTTTTGACTCAAGACTATTCCACAGAGGAGCAATGAAATAGCTTTACAGTAAGAACAAAAGGACAAGCTCACTTGCCAAAGCAGATCCTAAATCTGTGGCCCAGAGTGTGTATCTGGATGCCCAAAGCTGAAGAAGCATGGAGGCCACGGGTAAAGGAGCAGCACTGGCAGGCAAATGTTAGCCCGCAATTAGAACTCAAGGTCAAGTGGAAGTAAAATATCCTTGGAGAAGGTAGAGAAACTATCAATGTTATGGATCCTTGATAAGTCAAGGACAATTTATTTTTATTTACTCAGAAAATTACCTAGGTTGCCAAAAAAGACTAGAAAAAAGTTACTCTGCTCAATTTTCATAATCACACCTTCTTCTAAATGTCAGTGGCCTCTTCGAAGAGTCATATAGGTTGACTTCATTGTTTTGTCATGATCACAAGAAACCAGTCCATTAGAAAAATGCCAAAAGCTACTGTGACTACATAGTCTCCAGAAAACTAGGTAGGCTATGGTTATGAATGAGTAAAGGGAGTATCATGTATTTTTTTTTAAGATTTTATTTATTCTAGAGAGAGAAAGAGAGAGAGACAGAGAGAGAGCACATGGGGGGGAAGGGGCAGAGGGAGAAGAGAATCTCAAGCAGACTTCACGCTGAGCATGACCTGAGCTGAAACCAAGAGTCGGATGCCCACCTGACTGAGCCACCCAGGCATCCAGAGGGAATATCACACATTAACCTACCAATATATTCCCCTTTTTATATAAGCCACAATTTGATGTTATGACATCAAGTGAACCATACGCTGCCCGTTTGTACGTACAATATAAATGATAGCTCTTTGCAAAGTGCTCTGGAAGAGAATTCCAACCGCCCGAAAAGACAAGAGTTCCAGCTTTTCATGGCATTTGGCTATTGGTTATTAATCTGCTTGTCCTGAGAGACAGGTACGCGAGAGTGATAAATTAATTCCAATTTGGTCGGATTGTTCAGCGTTGCAGAACTCAGAGAAGTCTTAATAAAAGGTCATGGATGGTAACAAAACTAATGGAATCTACCAAAATAGACACAGGAAAGCAACATTCAGCTCTCTTGGTGACATAATGACAAGAATATATGCAAATAAAAACATCGGAGCTGTTCTAAAACAGGAAACAGAAAGTTGTAACATAACAACAACATCTCCCGGAGCAGACATTTGGGCTCGGCACCAGCTCTTTTTTTTTTAAAGGTTTATTTATTTGAGAGAGAGACAGCATGAGCAGAGGGAGAGGGAGACGCAGACTTCCCACTGAGCAGGGAGCCCGATGCGGGGCTCGATCCCAGGACCCCGGGATCATGACCTGAGCCGAAGGCAGACGCTTAACGACTGAGCCACCCAGGCGCCCCTCGGCACCAGCTCTTCACCACGACTGTCAATGACAGCACAGTCACTGTTCAATATGGAGGCAGCTGGGCAAAGACAGACTGCGTACGAGAGGGGGAAACACCAGCAAGTTTGGGCGGGGGCAGGACGGAAAACAGAATCTTCAGAGGCAAGGCCAAAACAACTGCTTCAGAAGGTGAAATCCACACCAGCTTTAGTGAAATGGTAGAAAGTGGACAACCACAATTCAGTTTCCTGGAGTGCTCTCCTCTCCGAGACAAACGCCCAAGTTACCCACGTCAAACTCGCAGGGCGCGTTGGTGTATAACTGGAGGGATTATGGCTGATGTTTTTTTATTCCTTTTATGTCCCAAGTTTCCTTTGATGAGGATGTATTCTTTAAAAAAAATCATAAAAGGAAGGAGAAAGGCCACATGGGAAAGAACTACACATATCACTTTTGTCTGGCCTTTCATGAGTCAATGTTCCCCACATACACCATTCGGGCCGGGGAGGATTTTGCTAGGTCACGTACTCCTCTTTCGTTTTGGAGGTCCCAGGGGCCACGGAGATCACATACCTGAGTACCAGAGGGAAGGAATGTTCTGGGGGCTGTGTTCAGCCTGGCTTGCCTAATTCACAGCCCTCGTGGGTACAGATCTCTCACTGTTACTCTAGGAAGAGAACTGGGCTACTTCATCAGCCAGCTAGCAGACTGGCCGGCAGCAGAAGCAGAATCAACAACAGAGTTAGGAACTCAATTTTCTTGATATTAAAAAAAGAAAAAAGAAAAAAAAGCCAGGACATTAAAAATCATTCTACAATATTTGTGGTAGTTCAAGTATATATGCCATCAATGAAAAACATTAAAATACTCTATAATTTTAGAGAAAGGGGTATGGCAATTTATGTGGAACCTAAAACATTATTGCACAAAAGGGCTTCAGAAATCCTTAGTGGGGGCGCCTGGGTTGCTCAGTTGGTTAAATGTCCAATTCTTGATTTAGGCTCAGTTCATAATCTCAGGGTTGTGAGCTCAAACCCTGCATCAGGCTCTGCCCTGGGTGTGGAGCCTGTTTAAGAGACTCTCTCTCCCTCTCCCTCTGCTCCCTGCCCCACCTGGCCCTCCTGCGCATGCTCTCTCTAAAAGAAAAAAAAGAAAAGAAAAAAGAAATCCTTAGTGACTGACAACTGCTGCCCTTAGATTTCTCTGTGAGTATCATATTCCTCTCCCTAGACAGCTCGTGAGAAGTTCAAACTTTTCTTAGGCATCCCTGTTGAAGATTAGTTGACTGTATATGGGTAGATTTATTTCTGGACTTTCTATTTTGTTCTATTGGTCTATCTGTCTTTCTCTACGGCAGTACAATATCATTTTGATGACTGCAGCTTTGTGATATATTCTGAAATCAGGAAATATAATGCCTCCAGCTTTGTTCTTTCTCAAGACTGATTCGGCTATTTGGGATCTTTTATGGTTCTATATGAATTTTAGAATTATTTTTCATTTTCTGTAAAAAACGCCATTAGGATTTTAATAGGGAGTGCATTGAATCTGTGGATCAATTAGGGTAATATGGTCATTTTAATCATATTAAGTCTGACTTCTACAATATAGGACTACATGGATGAACCCTGAGGACATTAGGCTAAGGGACATAAACCAGTCACGGAAAGACAAATACTACATGATTCCACATACATGAGGTATCTATCTAAAATAGTCAAATTCACAGAATTACAGAGTAGAATGAGAGTTGCCAGGGTTGGGGGTGAGGAAGAAATGGGGAGTTACTAAATCAGGGGACACAGAGTTTAGTTGAATAAGATGAATAAGCTCCAGAGATGTCTAATACATTGAACCCACAGTCAACAATAATCCTGCATTTAAAAATAAGAAGGTAAATCCCATGCTAAATATTCTTGATACAATAAAATAAAATAAAGAGATCCAAGTGGCAAAAAATACATTTAAAAAATCATTTTTTTATTAGAGGCTGCTCTTTTAAATATACATGTTAAAGATAACACTGCTCAGGCTCCCAGACTGGATCATTTGAGCAATGATAACACTAATTATAAGAATCAACCCTAGAGACTTCCCTCTTTCCGAAAATTAATCTGAAGGCCATTACAGAAATAGGGGAAAGGAATATGAAGTGGCAGGATGGTACAAAAACTCTCTGGTACAATTTCTAAAAAGTCTGGATATGGAAGAGGATGGACACACACCTCTTCTCACCATTAAAGTTCATATCCTTTACCTGCCACACCTCCTTTGCCAAATACCTTCCCTGCAGCGGGGTGGGTTTTGTGTGGGAAAGTGAACAATGTCATATTAAACGACTTCATATTCGCCATGACACAGGAGATTTTCTCCTGATAAAATTTCTTTTACAGAGCTGACCTTTTGGATTCATCTTCTTTGAAAGTTTGGACAGGGGCAGCAATAATCTGCTGATGTGCTGAAGGCCAGCGCCCCTTCCTTACCTGTAATAACAATCTCTCATCGCCTATGACGGCGGCTTGGTTCCAACTGATCACTTCAGAGAACGGCAACTCCCATCCGTTGCTGAGCATCACAGGGATACAGGCAGCCTGGGTGAAGAAGGGGGCTTCGTGAATGTAAGAGCAGCGGCAGGGGGAGCCTTTCCAATGGGAGGTGACAGCAGGACAAGCCCAACTACTGGCGTTTCTTACTCGGATCGCTGCATGGATCCTGGGCCGCTTGGGCCAGAAGAAGAGTAAGCTCGCATGAGTTACCGAGTCGCGGGAAGGCTATACAGATCGAGCCGAGATTTTGACGTGGGCAGGCCTTGCCCCCGAAGGCTAAAACCCCATTTCTATTCTAGTGCGTGGTTCGGCTAACCTTATCGCCATGGCGACAACTGGCCTCATCCAAGAAGTTTTACTGAGGTAACAAAAATCGTCCACCAACAGCATCCCAGCCTAAAACCAACCTTGAGTATAAACGGTTTTGTCAGGGTAACTGCCACACGTCTGCTTGCGGGGTGGCTGACCCCACCGTGAGGAGCAAAAGGGGTAGAATGGGGGTTGGCCCTCCTGATGAAGCATGCTGTGGACTGAACTACTACCGGCTGCTCCCCTTTCCCCTGCGGTGCAAACATCGGAGCCAGAACCTTGTTCCGCTCACTGTGGACGGATCCAAACCACTTGTCATACCAACGTCCTGCTTGCACAGAGATCTGTCAGCCAGGAAACGCCAGGTTAAGGCGAATAACTCCTAATCCAAAGCGGAAAACTACTTGCTTCATGCGACATCCCACAGAGGCGACGAGAACATTAGTGTTAGGGTTATGCTCCACAGAACACACTGGAAAGGGCCAGAAGCAAGCTCTTTGGTTGGAGGACACGACAGAAGGATGTATGTTAGGAAGCACTGCGCACAAAAGCAGACTCTGGCAAGGTGCAGAACACAGAGGGGGAAAGAACAGAGAAGCCAGGAAGCAAGGAGTGGAGGAGGAGAGAGTCTCGGCTGAGAGTATGCTTTCTCAAGATCACGGAAGGCTGAGTGCAACTCCCAGGTGCAGGAAATGAGCACAGGTGTCTCAGCAGGTCTTTCTGCAGAGTGAGGCTAATGAGCAGATCCCCCCCATCCCCACAGGCCCCAGAGCTGCAGAGCCTGGGGATAGGTGGGCCAAAGTGAGGAGCGCGACCCCCTGGGCATCACTCTCAGAATTTAGAGGCACCAAGAGACGACAGAGTGGGGTGGGCAGAAAAGACAATTTGCTTTTGGGAAGCACCACCAAGAAGCCATTGTCTGAAGTCAGTGCTCTTGAGACTGGCTTCCAGGCAGGGCAGTGTGTCTGCAGGTTGCCCAATGAGGCCGCTGTTGGGCAGTCAGATCTACCCTCCGTTTGCAAACGTGTCCCCAAAGAACCCATCCTCCCTGGTGGTGAAACCATTTAATCTTCCCATGTCCGAAGACAGGGAGTAAATCCTCTTCCCCCCACCCCCTTATACAAAGTGTTGCAGACTTTCTTGGGAAAACAGACTTCAGGTGTTCAAGGCAAACTGTGCATTCTGTTTCGATCCCAGCAGAAGGGCTAAGGGGAAACCCACCCCGTCTGACTTCAGTCCTCAGCCCTAGTCTGGGGAGGGTTCAGAGTCTCTTACCTGCAGAGCCTCCAGGAACCTGAAGGACCCAAGCCTGCGACCACGAGGAACCAGACAGAAAGTGGCATTGTGCAGCATTTCCCGATAATCATACCTACAAGGAGAGGAGGAGCAATCAGCAAACGAAGACCCGTTAGGAGTGGGGGATGAATGAACATCTGTGGGTGCACACCTGCATGAAATTACCCAGAGCAACTCAGGAAATACACTGGCTGGTGGGCAGTTCTCACGTCCCCTTTGTGGAGGTGGGGGTGTTGCACGAGGGAGAGCACATGTGAAGTTTCATGGGGGACAAAGCAATTAGGGGTACATAAGAGACAAGTCTGATGGTTCCAGGAACAATTTGGCTTGCCTAGGTTTGGCTTCCAAAAATCAGAGTTTTGTGTCTTGATGAAATGTCTTGTTCCTATAAGCTTAAAAAAAAAAACAAAAAAAAAAACACCACAACGCGTCGCTCTTGATGCCATGTTATTCAGCAAAACTAAGACTGTCCTTGTTCCCCACCCCGTGCTATTAAAACCTACTCAGGAAACCTCCATTACAAGCACACAACAACATTCACTTTCTCCTTCACGCTGGAGTTTCTACATTTAACCAAGAATATTCAGCTAGGCCAGACAAATACTCCTGTTATAAGAATGGTTGACACGACTTACAGGGGAAAGACAAGGGAGATGGAAGGAGCTGGCCTAAGAAATGGGGAAATAAGAATAACAAGAGAAAAAAAAAACAGAGCAGGGGGGTGCAGAAAACCGGGGTGCAGAGAACCAGGGGGCAGAAGAGAGGATTGTGGCTTTTACTCAAAGACCACTTGGCGGTATCACACGGCTTTTGCACTTGAAAAAAGGCAAAATATAACACGAGCGTCAGCTGTCTCTTTCTGCTGGTGAAGTGCAGGAAAAGCAAGGAGCATTTCATTTTGTTGAGGGCTATCACTTTAAACGTGAGACCCACAAACACATTCCTACACACACAGTTTCAGGTTCATTATGAGTTTAAGCAAACTTGGGAAGCCAGAAATGGCTCCTGTCCTATGAAAGCGTGGATTCTGAGAGCTAAGATGAAATCACTCTCATTGTTCAAGAGCTTCCAGTGCTCGGCAGGCAGGTGTGACTTTGACCGTGGCACACGTCGCCAGCATTTTCTGACTCTAATAGTCTAATTTAGTCATAGCCTCAAGGCATCAGATTCTTCCCTCCTCGTTTTGGGATACTGATATATACATTTATATTTTTAAAGTCCACATCTATTTTTATATTCTCATACAAACTAGGCATATGGGAGTAAGCCAATTTTCAATTATAAACCCGTCATTAAGAAGAGACATCATGCAAAGGACCATTTGCTTAAACAAGCTTGTACAACTAATTTGCACAAGAAAAGGTCACCGTGAATGGATTAAGATTATCTCCATTGAGAGTAAAATAAAAACCCTCACTGCATTAATTAAACTGCAAAATAGACTTGAAAGTAGAAAAGATTTTCAAGAGGGCTCAAATTTGGCTAAATAAGAAATATTAAATTATGATGGTAATGGCTTCTTCTTTGCTCACCAAACATAGGGAAATAATTGATAAGTATCTTCAAATTCAACTGTTAAAAATGTTGGGATCTCTACCTAATGAATGAAGAGGGGAATATGTATAGACACACACACACACACACACACACACACACACAAATATACATATAAACTTTAAACTCAAATTGTTTTTAATATAAAAAGGTCAAACATGCTTCAGACTACAGCAAAGTTTAATAAACGCCCAGAATAGAAACCCCTGAGGGACTAGCACAGAAGGTCCTACATCCTCATCATTAGGCTGCTAAAAATGTAAAACCCTATTAATGTTCTGGCTGGTAACAAGTTTCAAAGTTGCCAGTTGCAGAATTTACTTTAGGGAAGGAGTGGAGGTAGAGGGAAGGCAGAAAACTTACAGCAAAAATTCAAATGACAGTTATTCTAGGATGTTGATTTTTAAGTGGTGGTAGAGAAGCAGGATTTGCTTATGCTGGGGATAAAACTTACACGATTGAAGCTTGTGTTCATTCACACAACAGGTAACGGGAGATATGGGATGAACATTCTTGCCCCTAGGTAGCTGTGACATTATGAATGAAACACATGAGCTCTCTGGGACTCAGTTTCCTCATCAGCAAAATGACAAGAGATTGTTTGAATGTCCCGTTATTCTTTATGTTACTTTTAGGTAAGACAGAATGTCCTTTCAGAATATCTCACTGCTCCAAAGGTTTCCATAACGCTTGTACAAATAAGTGTATGTGTATCTGTACGTATACATAGGTATCTGCTCATGTGTGTACAATGTATGTTTGACATTTGTGTATCCCTAGAACCACATAAAGACACATACAGGACATGTACACATAAAACTTAAAACAATGATTTTCAGATTTCTAACCATGCTCAGCCCATGAATCTGCAAGGGGTCAGTCGTTCTAGGTGGGCCACATATGTGTTTGGTACCCTTCCGCTCAGCCCTTCTATGGACCCCCCTCTCCATTTGGATGTGCTCACACATCCCACATCTATCTCCTTCTAGATGCTTAAACTCATTCATTTTTTTTTGCAGTCATTCTCTCAAGAAGCACAACGTTCCAGGCTCTGTTCTAGTCCTGCAGAGTTGTGCGGAGAAGATCTTACTCTAGTTGCTAGACCTACCAGAGAATCATCTGATAATTCAGAAAGGCAGATGAGAACGGAGGGCGTAAAATCTCCTGGGCGTGTGTGCATCATAGAGTTCATTCGAGAAGGCTGGCCTTGCACAGTGAGGCACTAGCTCTGTGGATACTCTCCCAGCAAAACAACAACTTAACTGGTAAAAATTATAAAAACATTCATTAAAAGTTTCTGGAAATTGTCCTAAGGATATAATGACAAATGGAAAAACATTTGTTCAAGAAAACCTACCAGATCTTGGCAAGAACAGTGAGCGTCTATGGCATTTGAGCCATGACCTGCTCCATTACCAACCCCTCCCAGCTCCGCCTTCCAGAAGCTCCATCTTAGGCAAGTTTAGTCAAGAAGACTGGGCTCCCTCTCCTCCCAGCTGCCATCAAGAAAGTGAAAAGACAACCCACAGAAAAAAAGAAAATATTTGCAAATCATCGACCTGATAAGAGACTTTTGTCCAGAATATGTAAAGAATTCTGACATTCAACAATCAAAAGACAATCCAGTTTGAAAACATGCCAAGGATGGACTAGATATGTTCCAAAGAAAATACACAAAGTGCCAATAAGCATGTAAAAAGATACTCAACATTATGAACCATTAGGGAAATGCGAATCACCCACAAGGATGGCTACCCTCAGGAGAACAGCTGCTGAGGAGGCTGCAGAGAAACCGGAAACCTCACATATTGCCAGTATGAAGGTAAAACGGTGCGGTCACATTGGAAAAAAGTGTGGCAGTTTCTTTTACTAAAACTAAAAATGGGATTAGCATATGACCCAACAATTGCACTCTCGGGCATTTATCCCAGAGAAAATGAAAACTTATTTTCACGCAGAAACCTGCCCATGAATGTTCACAGCAGTTTTATCCTTAATAGCCCCAAACGGGAAACTATCCAAATGTCCTTCAATGGGTGAATGATTCAACAAACTGTGGCACATCTATAGCCTCGAATACTCAGCAATAAAACGAAATGAACTATTGATACACACAACATCCTCAAGGAAATTATGCTAAGTGAAAAAGCCAATCTCAAAAGGATATATACTGCATTATTTATTTATATAGCATTCATAAAATAACAACTGTAGGGATAGATAACAGGTTAGTGGTTATCAGTGGCTAGAGATGGGGGGAAGAAAGATAGGGAGAAGACACGTCAAGTGAGGGGGGCAGCCTTCTTAAAGGGAATCATTCTCCACGATTAAGTTTAGAAACGTAAATCACATCAAAATCATAAACTTCTTCAAAATAAGAGATAATTAACACATGATATCCTAAGCAAGAAGGTAAGTAGATAAGGCAGGCAACTCTCTCAGAGAACTTTCAGCTTTAATTAATAAATGGTTTTGTTACCCTTTTCAGGTGGGCATTAAGCTCCCCATTGTATAGGTAGTGACCCAGAAGTTAGAACAGTTCTCATAAATGACTGCAAAGAAAAATGCAATAAAATGACAAGACCTGAATTTAACCTAGAAACCAGGAACCACTCTATGGCCATAATAATTTTCTCCTTAAAGTTGTACAGAATAATGGATGGGATACACCCCATTTAAAATGGGCCATGTAATAATGCATAATTGAAGTCCTTCCCCTCCATATGAAACACATTTTTGCTGGCAGTAATTCAGTGCACCTAGTGGGGGAGGGGCAGTGTGGCGGGGGCGGGGGTTCTCCAAACGTGTTCTCCCAACCAGGAGCATCATCCGCACCACCTGGGAACCTGGTAGAAATGGGAATTCCCAGCCTCACCAAGGCCCACTGAGGTAGCAACTCCGGGGAAAAGGTCCAGAATTCTGTTTTAACAAGCCCCTCTAGGTAATAAGGATGCATCCTAAATTTTGTGCTAAGAGCTCAAAAAATTTTTGAGTTAAGATGTTAGGAATACAAAGCTTAGTGAATAAGCAGATTTAGACACAGCCAAACCTGGGTTCAAATTTCATCTTTGCTATTTCCAAGCTGAGTGATCTTGGGAGAGGTATTTGTCTAAATCTTGGCTTCCTGGTTGGCAAAATGGAGATACTTCTACTCTGAGGCTTAGATGATACCACTTAACTCAAACACAGGCATATCATAAACAATCCATAAATGGTAGCTATTATCATTATGGCTCAAGGAAGGCAACAGAATATAATGGAAAACAGAGCTGACTTGTTAGAAGACATGGCTTGAGGACTTTGGGTTCTGGATCTACCACTTTCTATGGGGTCCTATGCAAATGGAGTTCTCTGTACATCAAAGTCGTGACGGTCAAATGAGATCATGTCCAAGTCCTATAAACTGCCATGCACTACGCAACTGCAAGTTATTGTGGTAAATGACATCAGGATGAGAGGAATAAAAACATTAAAAAAAAGAAAAAAGTAACAATGAAAAAAGAAAGAAAAGAAAGGACTGATCCCCAAAGACAGAGCCAGAGAGAAATGTGGAACAGACCCTTTAAAATAGAATGCAAATAGAAGCTGGGAATCAGAACAGAACAGCAGCTTCTAATTCAAAGGATTCTGCCTTATTAATCAAAAGCTGCAAAGACAAGGATGCTGCTGGTGCAGGGTGCCTACCGTAGGTCCTCCTGCACGTCCCACAACTCCTCCAGGGTGTGCACAGTTTCCACGAGAGCCTGCTTTCTGCTAATCAAAGAGGGTAGGCCCAAAGCAAGTGATCCGGCCTCTCATCTCTGTAGTCATACAATTCTAGTCACCCCGTGATGTTGCTACAGTTTGTCTCAAGTATTTATTTGTAAAGTAAGTGAACATCTATGCTATCTGTTCCCTCCAGTCTCCATCCTCATACGTACTTAATCTTTGCTTACACCCAGGTTTGAATCACGTCCCTTAAGAGAAAAAGAAAGAAACCAAAAACAATTTATGACTGCTGTAGTTCCATAAAGTACACTGGAAGAAGGGAAATAAAATAGCTTCCTCAGCACCTCCTCTGTGCTTTCTTTTATTCAATCAACAAACATTAATTAGTTGAATGCCTGCCATGCGTCAGACACTACTCAAGGAACTGATGGTCCAGTGAAAAGGCAGATGCGTTATTGCCATTCAGTGAGGGAATATGATGATCAATGATTGTTATTTAGCGGTAGGATGGAGGCATGAGGTGGATTATGCGAAGAGAAACAAGAACGACAACCTGGCTTTGGTGGGGAGACTGAGAAGCGGGGTGCCTCCACGAGCAAGGGAAACTGAACTAATTATTAAGTGAAGAGCAAGAATCAGCTTGGCAAGGCTGAGAGGAGGGGCAGTAGGAATTTTGGGGGGGTAGGAACAGCACAGCAGGAACAAACACCAAGACGAGAGAACCCACCACAGTTTGGGGGAGGGGGAGGTGGATGGGGGGAGGGAAAGGAAACTGCTGGTAGGTGCGGGGTCCCCCTGGGCAGACTATGTGTGGTATCTCTCCTGGAGCTCAGATGCGATTCTGTGCAGTGGTCGTGAGTCACCGAAGGGCTTAGCAGAAGAATGACACTTTCCCAATGGCATTCTTAGGACCTGCTAACCTTGCCAAGAATGCAGGTCACAGCTCTGGAGCCATTAGGGCTCCAACTCCAGGCTTTCTGATTCTAAAGGGTGATTGCCTTCCACCACGTCACGCTGCTTCTTTGGTCAGCTCACACAAATGCAGAGACTGAAAAGACATTTCTTTCTTTTTTCTTTTTTTTTTTAAGATTTTATTTTTAAGTAATCCCTACACCCAACGTGGCGCTCACACTCACAACCCCAAGATCAAGAGTTGCATGCTCCACCAACTGAGCCGGCCAGGCACCCCTGAAAATACATTTCTTATGGAGCGAAGTCCTAAGCAGTTCACCTGGTTTCGAGCACTAGCCACAAATGGTTACCACTGAGAGGACCCTTTCTCCCCGACCCAAAACTCTGTGTCACGTCCCACCAGCCGTTCAGTCCAACATGGTGCTCTGTTTTTTATGAACCATATTGCCGTAGACCCTTTCTTGGACTTGATAGACTTAACACGTAAAATTTCAATTATGTTTGAGAAAACCCAAAGTCCGTAACACGTAATAACATGAAATTGGCCCAAGACATAAATGTGAACAGAGAAACATACCTTTAGTTAGAAAATGGGTCCAGCTGGCCCCCAGAGTACGGCCATGTGATACCTTGTAAGCATTCCTACGGAAGTACAGGCCCCTGCGGTCTCTGAGAATTCGTGGGACACACTAAGCCTGTTTCTCCGCCAGCGACTCACACAGCTTTTGAGCACACGAATGAGCTCCATGTGTTCTGGCGTCGGGCAAATGCTGAGAGCTAACTCACGTGTGGTGCTGGACCGGGCTGACCAGAGGGGCGGCAGTCTCGGGGACACTTAGCAGCCCGCAGTCAGAAGGCACTCGCCAGGTGGAGGTGGTGATTTCTCATTCCGGCGACGCCTGCCTTGAGCAGTGCCTGCTGCTAGAACCTCGGGGGCACCCAGTCAGGCCCCACAGTAGGACTTTCTTACAGTGCTCAGAAGGCTGTTGCTGGTCCCACGCTGTGCACCGCAGAGAGCAGTGGCTGGCTACGATGAGGGACGGGTAGCGACATCCACCCTTTCACATTTCTTGGCTATCCACAAAAAACCATCTCCGTTTTATTGTCCATTTAAAACCCATTTCAGTATTGGGAAGGGAGGGGGCTCTGGCTGGAGCATGAGGCCCCAGGGGAAGCGTGGACTCTTGCACACACACGGTCTCACTGAAGCCTCACGTCCACGCTGGGAGGTAGGTATGGTTATGCCAGCTTCCCATGGGGGAGAAGAGAGAGTCAGAAGACACTTGGAAGCAAACACTCTGTCTGACTACACTGGATCATAACCCCATATCATGTCAAAATTCCCCCACCCCATCTCTACCCTAAACATCTACTGACAGTTCAGAACTTTAAACTTGGACTTCGTGGTAATCACCACCTACGTAAACTAACAAATCCAGCATGAACCAGGGGCACCTCTTCCTTCAACATGGGTAGAAGACCATCTTGGTTCCCTCTCATTAAATAGCAGCTCAACGGCGAATATGTAAAAGCAAGTGATAAAATATGACAGCCATTAAAGGTAACAATTATTTTTTTCTAAAGATTTATTTATTTGAGAGAGATGGGGGGAGGGGCAAGGGAAGGGAGAGAGGGAGAGAGAATCCCAAGCAGACTCCCTGCTGAGCACGGAACCCAATGTGGGACTCGATCCCATGACCCTCAGATCATGACCTGAGCCGAAATCAAGACCATCTGACTTCACCAATGGAGCCACCCAGGTGCCCCTAAAGGTAACAATTACAATAATGATACCTCTACCCCCCTACACTGATTACAAGTTTCCTGTGGGCAGGGCAACAACCTGGGCTCATTATTGTACTTTATCTCTACAACTACATGTGAAATGGCCCCATTTTACAGACGATGAAGTAGAGCAACAAAGGTTTTACGGGGCTCGTACAAGAGCACATATTGTGCAGAATCCACAATATGCTCTCTTGTCTCTCAGAGCTGCTGAGAAGGAGTGATATGGTGACGAAAGATTTCTACCGCATTGGGCCAGGTGACGTAGATCTCAGAATGTTGTCAGGCAGAGATGATTGGAGCACCAGCTTCTGTGCTCAGCAACACCAAATTTCAAACGGTCCCGAGATAGATGCACCTCTGGGACACGTGGGTCTCAACAATTCTTTGGTCAGAAAGAAAGCATTTCTGGAAATGCTACCTAAAGTGTGACCTGGGTACAGGGGGGACAGAAGAGGGAGGGGTGATAAAAAAGCCAGCAGCAACAATGACCTCGCGTGGATAAAATGGGTCTGCCAGAGGTACACCAAGGTCTTGGCTGCAGGAGCTAAGTGCCTGTGACCGGCCCGAGGGCAAGTGGGAAGCCCGAGGTCATTATCTTACCATTAACTTTCACCAGGCTCTGTGCCAAGGAGTCTGGCCGAGGGGAGCGGGGCCAGGGAGCGTGGCCCGAAGCTGAGAACACCAGCACGGAGCATCTGTCCTAAGTGGCAGCTCCTCATCAGGGACAGGCCGAGTCTCAGGGAGCAGGCAGCAGCAGGGGGCACCTCTCCCCAACACAACCCTCTTTCCTTCCTCTGCTTTTCCTGCACTCCTGGAGGAAGCCTCCTTGGATCCCTGAGTCTTGGCCAGAGACCCTCTCGCTGCTCACACAGCGCCCAAGGCCGACCTTCTATTGCTCATACTACATTAAGTTGCCCATTTTCCTGTTTTCCTTCCCTGGACTCCAGAAGACAGAGCCATGGTCCCACTTTCTGCTGAACCAGCCCCCCACCCACCCCACCCCAGGGCCTGGCCTACAGCAGCCACTCGAAAAATAGTAAATGGATGACAAATGCTCAGATGCTCAGCATCCATCGGTTTGCATTTAGGCGTGCAGGGGGCTATGAGAGCAAGACGAAGACCAAGAGAGGCAAGCCCTTCTTCACGACTATTGCCTCTATTCAGCCATAACAACGTGTCCAGCTCTTGGTTATGCCTGATCTTCCCAGGATGATCTTCACTTCTGTGTTTAGGCTGAGCCGAAGTTAGAGAATGGAAAACAGTGTCTTTTATTTATTTATTTTTGTCTTCCTTTTGTACACTTCCTATCCCTTCTTCTCTGTCTTTAATTCTAAAGGCCTGGCAGCTTGTTAAAAATTTCATTTTCTTGGGCGCCTGGGTGGCTCAGTTGGTTAAGCGACTGCCTTCGGCTCAGGTCATGATCCTGGAGTCCCGGGATCGAGTCCCGCATCGGGCTCCCTGCTCGGCGGGGAGTCTGCTTCTCCCTCTGACCCTCCCCCCTCTCTTGTGCTTGCTCTCTCTCATTCTCTCTCTCTCAAATAAATAAATAAAAAAATCTTTAAAAAAAAAAAAATTTCATTTTCTTTCTGCACACTGGTGAGGGTGGGAAATGTGCTTCACCGGCCCTGATAAATAGCATTATTTGCAAATCGAGTCAAATGTGCAGTGCTACTCAAAGTGAACCCTCACCTGGCTCTCCTCCACGTCAGAGCTGAAGAAAAGCAAACAAATGGTAGAACTTCCTCCTGGCTTCCTAAGGATAAACACTGCTTTGGTCCAAAGGCAATGACTCCCCAACCCCCAAAGAAAACTGGGCTCAACCCGGCGTTCTGACCGCTTCCCTTCTTGAGCCAAGACATTCTTTCCTGCCTGGCCGGACTTGGTCAGCCCTGGGATTAGGAGGATGTCTGGAATTCCTGCTGGGCTGTTCTCATCACCAGAGCAGGCACTAGCCAGTGGTGAATAGGACATGCCCCTGCATTCTTTGTCAGCACATAAGCCTTTCGTCTGGTCCTTGCACTTAAGTGATTATAAAATACCTTGAGAATCCAATTACAGTTAATGAAATGACAGCTGGCTCGGCTAACCTCACCTTCCTAACTCTGCTCCTATTTTTGCCATTCCTGGGGTCTACCTTCTGACTTGGACAGTCAGGGCCAGCTCACTTCTGCGCCCTTCACGCTGAATCAGCAAATGAGGCCTCAGAAGTCTGCGGAGGTAAAGATGGTGCATCCTCAAGAAATAATGGGACCCCAACATCATATGAAAGCTGCGTGAAGCTGGTCAACTATGAAGAGTTTATTCTTTCCCTCTGGGTATGTGAATGTATAAACATACAGGTGCATGTGTGTCCCTGGGACATAAACATCTGTGTTATGGTTAACAACCTGATAGCACGTATTGTTTATTTACCAGATCACTCTCCCATAAGGGTTTGGTCAGGGGAGACTGGAAAGGCCCATAAATCCAGATTCTGCCATTTCCTTTGGCAGAAGAACAATAGTGCCCTGGGGGAGAGAGTCTGAGCTCGGTGTCACCCCTCCCTTCTCCTCCAACTGGTTCTGCTCAGCCCAGCTCCCCTTGAGCAGCAGCTAAGGAGCTAGCCAACTCCTAGGTGGCCTCATTTTGGGAAAGGCCTATGGGACAGAGAAAATTTAAGTACCTAATAGGGGAGGGGTATACCAGGTGGCCTTTAAGATGCCTCTTGCTCTGATATTTGTTCACTGGACAAATGAATCCTGAACAGCTCCTATGTGCCTGGTAGCACACTGAGCAGAGGGGAAACAAAGATGCAAACACCCAATGGTTTTTGTAATTACACTGGAACCCCAATCTCCACACACCCCTCTTTCCTAGATCTCCTTAATTCTACTCCTTTCGGTCTCCACACGAATAGAACAACAAGAAGCATACTTTGGTTCATATTAGTTTCAGGTCAGAATAAGTTCAGCCTTACAGGTTCAATCCATTTTTTCACAGAGTAACCAAAAATACCCTTAAAATCCTAACTCCAAGGCTGAAAACCCCCCAGGGGCTCCTCATGGCACTTAGAATAATATTCACACCCCTTGCCCTGGCCAACAGGACTCCATGAGAACTAGCCTCTGCCCACAGCATGCCCCTCTCCTCACCTACCATCTACTGCTAGCAGCTTCTCTACACACAACTGGCTCATTACCATCTGCTGGACTTGTACTTGCTATGTCCTCTGTCTGGAATATTCTCCCCAATCTGCCCCAAGATGCAAATCAGCATTCAGAGAAACAGGCCCTCCTCAGAGAGGCCCTCACAGACCAGCCTGCGTTCCCTGCACTCTCTGTCCCATTGGCCTGTTTCCTCTCTGTCCTAGGCTTTACCACTGTCTGAATTCACCCATCTGCTTGTTTTACCAGCTCACTCACCTTCTCCATAAATATCATATACATATACCATGAGAAAAGGAGCTTACCTGCTCTTATTCACCACCGTGACCTCAGCCCCTAGACCTGTGCCTGGACCATGGTAATATTAAGAAATATTTGTTGTTGAATGAATACCAGATCTCTTCTCATTCCTCAGGGAATAATACCCATGAAGTCACAAAGTGTCCAAGTTGCTGGCCAAGTACGCCAGGATAACTCCTAGGACAACTTTCTACAAGAACACAGAAGAGCACAGAGAAATTTTCTTCTGTCTTTGTGTGTGTGTGTCCAATACTAGCCTCTCTTCTCTGGTTACTATTAAGATTCATCAACTGCTCTAAATGCCATCTGCTATGAAAGCAAAATCTCATTAAAAATGTCTTTGGAGAAAAATTTTTTTTAAAAAGAATGCCTTTAAGAGAGGTTTATGTAGAGGGATAGAATGAAAGCTGCATGAACAAACATTAGAAAGTATAGTTTCTGGTCTTGACTTTGTCATTAATGGTTTGATTTTAAAAGAGGCACTTTGGTTCTAAATCCATCTCATTTATAACATGGACCAATCATGTTAGTCTTGCTTACCTAACAAGGTCTACTGAGGATCTAAGGGGACAGAGTACATGAGAACTTCATATAAACTAAAGTGCCCCTGAGAATTTTATATAAACGGAAGTGCGTAGGAATATTGGAGAGCACAAGGCAAAGGCTTTCTTGGAACGGTCTTTGTATATGAGGAGGTCATAATGTAGATGATGTCAAAGGCTTGGCATTGTTTTGGTTCTTGTCCTCTTTTTTTTTTCTGTAAGATTTTATTTATTTATTTGACAGAGAGAGCATGCACAAGCAGGGAGATCACAGAGGCAGAGGGAGAAGCAGGCTTTCTGTTGAGCAGGAGCCCAATTCGAGGCTCAATCCCAGGACCCTGTGACCATGACCTGAGCGGAAGGCAGACGCTTAACCGACTGAGCCACCCAGGCACCCCTCTTGTCCTCTTTTTTGAGTCCCAAATTATTATGGCCTATACCCCAAACCCAACCAATGCTTCAGAAGTGCAGATCATTTTCCAAAAGAAGCATCTGGAATAGCTAATTTGTTACCGAAGACAATGATGAAACACACACAATCCTGGAAGGGTCTGGAAAGCCAGCCACGATTCCCAGGGCTCCACTGTGCAAGTTCTCAGCTATTAGCCAATCGGTCCATTTTCAGGGTATGCATCTGTAATGAAGATGGCTCAGAACTCTTGGCTACGGGGCCCTTAAAGAGAGAGCAACTCTGTCACGTGGACCGTCTTGTTGCTTAGTTTCCACTAAGGTATCTTGGCTTTTCAATAAACCGTCAAGTAAAACTTGGCATCAAACACAAAGTGAGTAACTTCCTCTGTAGAGGAGCTGACGGCTCAGCTGTGTGTCTGACAGATAGCCGCTCAGAGTTGTCTCCAAAGGCGACTGCGTCCTCTCGGGAAGGGAGCTGGTACCACAGTTCCCTGTCCTACAGTTTACCACTGTCTGAATTCACCCATCTGCTTTGACCGGTCACCAGGCGAGCGAGCTGGTAAAAGGCGTAAAGTCAAAGCAACATTTAGGGATGATCTTTATGGAAAGTTAACCCTGCAACGCCCATCGACCACATCCCTCTCCACGACTGTTGGTTTTGGAATTATAAAAGTTTTGGAGGTGTGAAAACATAATTGGAAAACTTTTTTTTTCCTGCTTAAAGGGCTAATTGATTTCACAGGTGTTTAATTATCATTTGCTGTGAGGTAATACCTTGTAGTGCCATAAAAAATGGATTTAATTTTCGAGTGCTTGCAAAACCACTGCCAAAGCCAAGTGAGAGCTAAAGCTAGATAATTATTCTATAAATCAAACACACTGTCTCCTTTCTTTGAAATTTTTAATACTTGGAGATAATGATATCTGACAACCTTGAAACTAACATGAAAAGGATTTTCTTGCCACGTGCCAAAAGGCAACGACTGGAGCATTTTAGGCAGTTTGGTTCATTAACAGTGACTCGGGCAGCCTTGAGGTCCTGCCTGTGGGCTCCCAAAACATGCCAAGGGTAAGGGCATTGGTGTATGTCAAGATAGAGTATACTCTACCAACATCAAATGGCCACACGTCCAGTAAGGTCCACAGAAAAACAGGAATGAAACCCAAACCACCCTTAGCACCAAAAACTGCCTGAAAACAACTGTGAGCCCAAACTCAGAGTCCTGGAATGTGGAAAGTGGAGGTTTTTCAACTTGATCAATGAATACTTTCCTATCTCATGCTTATGGCAGAACACTCATGCTTTCTGTAATAATGAGAGAGAGAGAAATCATGAAATAATAAAAAAAAAAATGTTAACAGCTGGAAGGCACTGCCAAGATCGTCCACTCCAAACGTTCCAGATGAAAAAAGCAAAGCCAGGAGAGGTCAAGTAACTTGCCCAAGATACCACCACCAGGGGCAGAAGCAAGATAAAAAAAGGTGAGTTCCGAGCGAGCAGAGAAAAAGACAGCTTGAAAATAGATTTGGAGTCCCAATCTCAACCAAAATCTAAAAATAAAAGGATTTTTTTAAAAGGGGGGAAAAAAATCATTCCATAAGAGGAGTGGCTATTTCTTCAGCGGAGCCCAGTTTCCGAGGAAATGTTGAAACTGCCTTAAATAACCACATGGGGGTTTTAGTTGCTGCCACGTTTAAAATTTTTTTTCTCCAACTTTTATTCAGAAGCTGCCGAAGTCATAATACATTCCACTAGATCAAGGGTGCTTACGTGATTTCAGAAAGTGGGGTGATGTGGGGCACACACGCTGTCCGCGCTATTTAATTTAATGCACGCCCCACAAATCACTGGACAGTATGGATTTTCAGGTGGTTCGAGGTGGCCTTTATGGTAATGGTTAAGGCATTAGAAGGCAAAAGGCAGTATAAATGGTGCCATTCCTGGACACCGTGCTTGGGTCCTCATGGTAAAAGTAAAAAAAACTGTGTGCAGAGTAGGCAGGGGAAAACGTGGGTGCCCATGTAGACTAAAAGGGGTAGGATGGACAGGCATTCTCAGGGACTGGCTTGGAAGTGCAATGGAAACTCTTGCTATCAGTAAGAATGATGATAATAATTAGAACTAACACTTCTTGTGAGCTTATTCCATGCCCAACCTTCTGCAGAGCACGTTATAGCTGGCCATTTGATCTTCTGACAACCCTGTGAGGTAGGGAATATTATGTCTCCTACTTTATAGAAGAAGAAATTGAGGATTATATCTAAGTTGTCTACATTCATTTAATAAGCAGACAGGTGGGATCTGAACTCAGGCATTCTGACTGTAGGGCCCAATTTATCATAGAGTAGCACAATGCCTTGCTTCTAGAATGCTTCTTGGAGATGTCCTGTGTACTAGCTAAGTGAGCTCTGTCTTTTTTTTTAAAGATTTCATTTATTTATTTGAGAGAGAGAGAATGAGAGAGAGCACATGAGAGGGGGGCGGGTCAGAGGGAGAAGCAGACTCCCTGCCGAGCAGGGAGCCCGATGCGGGACTCGATCCAGGGACTCCAGGATCATGACCTGAGCCGAAGGCAGACGCTTAACGACTGAGCCACCCAGGCGCCCAAGTGAGCTCTGTCTTGAGGGACACCAGGGGAACCCCTATGGAATCCCCTGGACTGATTCACGGTCTTCTGGTTGGAAACAGCCTGGTACTGCACCGGATCTTTTATCTGGTTCTGAATTAGAGAAGATGTCCTTCCCGGGGTCACCTCCCTTCTCAAATATTACTCCTGGATCCTGGGGAGTAGACAGAGCAGGTAAGAAACAAATGGCTGCTCATTTGCTATATTTTATCCCAGAAAGGACCGCTTTTAGAACACAGAAACCTCAAGGCCTCGTTCTAAGAATTTATATAATTTTACGTTCCCCATCCACCACAAGGCTTTGGTACCAAGACCCACAACCCACCTTTTAGTTAACTAGAAAACCGTGTGGAACCCCTCCAATGTGTGCAGGTCCCTAATCCCATATGAACAGGACAGGGAAGAGACACAGAATAAACACTGCAGGAGACACTGGTATCTTGTTCATGCACTCACTTACTCATCCATCCACCCATCTACCAATAATACTTATTGTGGGGGCGCCTGGGTGGCTCAGTCCGTTAAGCGTCCGACTCATGATTTCAGCTCAGGTCATGATCTCAGGGTGGAGAGATTCAGCCCAGCGTTGGGCTCCTTGCTGGGCGTTGGGCCTGCTTAAGGTTCTCTCTCCCTCCCCCCAATCCTCCCCCCTCCCTCTTTCTCGCTAAAAAAAAAAAAAAGAAATAATAATAATAATACTTATTGTGAACCTACCTAAGAACCAGGCATGCCGTTGTTAGGAGCAAGGAATACACGGTGAGCAAAAATTCATCATCGCCATCATCACATTTCGTTACCTTGGGGACTTCTCTCTTGCTGGGGAGACTGATATTAAGTGATTTTTAATGAGAGGAGAGACTAATGGTACTCCAAACGCACGCAGAAGACAGTGACCTTGTCAGGATGAGGGGCCTGAACTGGGACCATAGGGTGAAGCAGGCCTGGGGTTGAAAGGAAGCACAGTGAACAGTGTTGATGGGCAAACCGTCAAAGGCCACCAAGATGGCCTGGGTGCAAAGACTGCCAAGAACTTTAAAATACGTTTGGGCAAGCAAAATACACATACAACAACTACTCATCTCAACAAGTCAAAAACATCTTGCTGCGACAAAGACTAACTCTCAGGATGTTTGTACAAAACAAAGGCTGGGGCTTCTCGCTGCCTGGAAACAGGAGTGTGGTGAAAGTCGGCCTGTCTGGAAGGATGAGCGCTTCCTGTGACACCTGTCGATTGTACGGAACGTTCTAGAGTCCACACACCTGTGAAGCAATGGCACCCGGCAGCTGGTCTGAACCCACGTTAGAGACGGGAAAGCTGCGGCAGGAAGGAGCCGTCACATCCCGGTGAGAGCGAACGAGCGCCCCCTGCGGACTGCTCCGTCCATTTCCCCTGCTCTCTCCCCAGGACAGGCCAACTCACCTAGCGTAGCCCTTATTTACGAGGGCCACAAAATTCTACAAGCTCTGTAGAGATTGTGCTGAGTCCCTAAATCATCATATTTTCACAGTAATTAAAAGCCAAATTCCCCAACTCCCTAAATGTCACGAGCAGCTTGAATGCCGGTATTTTGCCCTAACGTAGAACATCTCTAGGGTGAAGGAAATCATGAGAGGAAAGGCAGAGATGCCATAATTGCAGAAAGCGGCGGCCTCACAGGGCAGGGGACGTGGGCCGAGAGGAGAAGGAAGCCAGGGCTCCCGCTGGGAGGGCGCACTCGGGATCTGCCCCTGGGGGCTGGCTTCTGCCCAGCGGCCTCGAGGGCTGCCTGCTGGTGGGCCTGACCCAGGGCCCGCGGACAGGAGAGGCCCCGTGAAGGCATCTCTCTGCCACCGTGATGTGTCCTTCCTGCTGATTTAATACTCCTTCAGGTGAGGGCGTGAAAGAGGGAATTTCAGTTACTAAGGCATTAGTTTGGGTTGGAGCCAAGAACAAAAGAAAAGCCACCACTGGGCTTCGCCCAACAAAGACACGGCTTTCATGAATCTGCCTTCTGGACTAATTTAGGGATTATAGGACCTACCCAAGAACCTCTGACACCAGAGCAAGCCACTGCCACCTGGATCTTTAAGGCTGCTAATCCCCTTAGGGGAAAAAAAAAAAAACCCGGAAGAAAAGATGGGGGGACAATCTACATACATATTCCAGCATCACAAAACACATTTTGCATTCTTTCAGTCAAAATCCTGCCTAGAAAAAGAAAGCTGATGACAAGAGTCCAAGGAAGGGCTCCCAGTAAAAAAATAATAATAAATTCATTCATTCATTCCCAGGCAGGAATTACCATAATGCTCAGAACACAGCAACTGCCACAATGATATGGTAAGCACTGTGCTAAGGGCTCTCTGCACAGTGGATCACAATCTGAAGTTAGTACGATTATCCCCATTTTACAACTGAGCACGGAGGCTGACAGAGGTTCAATAATCTGCCCAGAATTATATAGCCAGTAAATAAAGACAACTGGAAATCAAATGTGGTTGGTCCAAACCCGAAGTACGAGAACCTGCCGGACTGTCAGCCGTGTTTTGTACCTGCGGTATCTGATGTCTTAAGAAAGAGGCACAGCTGAGATCCTTCACAGCATTAGCACTGAAAATATTTTGATGCTCGTTGCAACAGGTAATTCAAATAAAGTATTACCAAACCTTAACATACAGACCTCACGTGTACGCTGACATTTAAATGGCTTATTTCTAGGTTTTTCCTGATTGCAGCACTCTGGATAAGTTAATATATTTGTTGTCTGGCTTTCTCTCTCTCTCACGCCTCTGCTCTGATAGGATGCTAGGCACTCTCTCATGTGTCTGAAATCATCCTGAGCCGAGAAAAACCAAAGTAAGCTATTGGTCTGTTCAGTGTACTTGACACCGTGAAATCCTTCCGTGCTAAATAACTCAGGGATGAGACACACAGGCACAAAACTCAGCGAGCATTCAAACCTTCCCCTTTGTGGACTCAGTGGAGACTACTGAATCCTAGTGAGGAACAAGAAGTTAACAACTACTTAATAATTTTTAAAAGAAGAAAAAAACCTCCGTAATTCAGAGTAAGTGACCTTAAACCAAATTAAGATGGCTTCATGTTTTTGCTACTTCTGAGGTGGAAATCTGGAGGGGGTGGTATGAGATGAGATACTTTTGGATGGAGATGTTAGATAAATCCTTGTAAGGGAGCGCAAGTTATGAAAAAGCTATAAAATTCATGTTCACACAGCTGCGTCCCCAGCATAACAGAAGGGGAGAGTCAGAAAGGCTACCCGCTTAGCCCTCAGCCCACAGCCCTGCTGGGCATCCTTTGCTACGTCTACTTATAAGCTAATTCATCATTTACACACGGTATCCTGGCATGCAAGCTACGACATAAAACATTTATTGACAAAGGGACCGGTTTGTCATTTTAAAATAATTATGTTTCTTTAAGCAAACCGGCAAATTCCACCTGCTCCAATTTACTTATTGAGCCTTATAAGCAATTTAAGTCCTTCGTGTGTGTGTGTGAGTGTGTGAAAGAAGAGCAAGGAGATTCTATTTTCTCCCTGCAACTTTTCTCTCGTGAACTCATGAAGACTGAACAAAGTGTGATGACCCCATCTCCTTGAGCTATCCTGCAGAGAACGTTTATTCCATAAACGCTGCAAACCTGGTCAAAGTAATGCATGCGGGGAACAACGAAATGGTGCACATGGACGTTCAACAACAGATTTCAACCTGTGGACACAAGCGTGAAACTCTTAACTTCAACCTTGCAAACCCCACACAACAGAATGTGTGTGACTCCAATGAAAATCTAGGCGAGATGCCAAAAACGTGTGCTCCGTGAGCAAACCATGCTTTACCTTTCATTTTGTTGCCAGCAGGATAACAATGTGTGGCCGAAACCCCAGCACCATCTCAGCGGCGTCTAAAGACTGGGAGGGCCAGCATTATTAACTGCGCGGGGTAATGCTGTCCATGAAGGATGTGGCCACTCGATTCAACCAGTAGTTGGGGTACAGCCACACACAAGTGTCCCCACTAAACTGGCCTGATGCGAAAGGAGAACACTGCCTGCTTCCTCCTCCCGCTCCCAAAGAGTAAAGAGCAGACATAGGGAGGGGGAAGACAGATCTCCTCTCTAGAAGAGGCATTCGATTATTTCCCGGACTTCCCTTTCCCTCCTATTACCATGTACATAAAATGGGGTAAAGACTAGTTCGGATTGGGCGGAATGAGAATTGGCCAGCTCAGAAGGAAGAAATGCTCTGCCCACACCACTGTGAATGTACTCTATAAAGCACACTGGTTACTCAGTCACTTACTTATTCTAACTTTGGACTAGTATTTTCTGAATGCCTAAGATATGCTGATCCTGGATTGGATGCTAAATCTACAGTGGAGACTCAAACAGAAATGGGGCGTGCTCCATCCTCTCCTGCGGGTACAAACCGTGTTAAAATGCACATGCAGGTCATAGGTAGCTACGAATCCCAAAGATGCTCAAGACCGGGTGGGCATCAAAGCAGTTATGGGTGGGAGGGGGCACGGAAGCAGAGATGAGTTGATCGGGGAAGCCCTTTCCGAAGAAGCAACACTGGAAACAGGCCTAAGGGCCAAAGACAAGCCAGCGTCCCAGAAGGCGTGTGGAAAGAACAGTTCAGCAAGCGGGAGCTGTTTGTACAGAGTCCCAATTCGAACACTCCTGACACACTCCAGGAACAAGGGAGAGAGACCAAGCCAGTCCAGGTGGTGGAGGCAGAGGTGAGGGCAGAAGGAAGGTCAGTCAGGCATCTGTCTGACAAGGCAGTGGGTGTCCCAGACTTTGATGCACACTCATGCCCTCCAGGCAAAAAATTATACAGAGCTTTAATTTGCCAGGTTTATTTCCAGCTTTATTTTAAATTCCTTACATATATAAACCGCATTTACTTCTCAAAAGAAACCTAAAAGGTAAATACTATTATTACCATCCCCTTTTTACAGATGAGGAAACTAGGGCACAGAGAGGCTAAGTCTCCCCACAGTCACACAGCTCTGCGTGTACAGCCTGCACTGGAAACCCCGTGGTCTGACTCCAAAGGGCATGCTCTTAACTTCTACGTTCTAGAGACTGCGAGAAGCATCATTTTATTTCATTATTGCTGTGTCTATTCTGATGCATTAAGTCCAGGCCTTTTTTTTTTCTTTGCATTTTTGTTTTGTTTTTGGTGGCACGGATGACCGATGTGGCCCCAAATAAGAAATCTACAATTTGGCATTGAATACAAGACTAGACAGACTCATCACATGTCCTGATAATCAAGCACAATTGTGTACCCCGACTCCTGCCAGACACCAGCTTCCTCCTGAGTCTGGGTTCTGTACACAGGCTCCCCAAAGGACTGTAAATCAGTGCACTACATATCTCCACCAAGTCTCAAACAGATGTTCGTCCTGTGCTTACTCTCCCAGGCTCCAGATGGCTCCAGATCCTGGCTCTTTGCTCCTGCAGACCGTCAAATCACACTTCAGATGTGTCAGCAACACAGGCTAAGGAAGAAGGCTGCAATGAGGAGATCTGGCGCAGTTCTGGAAGCAACCCTGTGGAGCCCAGTGGTATTTCATATATGCATATAAGGAGCTGAGAGCCGAGGCAGCATAAATCACTGTCAGCCTTTCCTACCTGGATACAATTTTCCAAAAGATGAAGTTGTTTAACATGTTGGGGAAAGTTTCTGCTGCCAGTTAGTCTGGGTCAGCTACAAAGTATTCCGAGCTCTTACATAGGCAACAAGTTGCAAGGAATTTTACTACACTGCCTTAATAGCAACACAATTCCACGCCTACCCCATCCCTCAAAAGGGTGAGGAGTAATGCTGAAAAACAGGTTACAGCAGCATGTTTTTCAGAAGTTCTCAAGTACAGGTTCCAAACCAACTGCAAAAAACACAAAAATCTGAAATTAAAAAAAAAAAAAATTCCATTCTTTCCCAGACCGAGGAACAGGTTCACCCGCTTTTCTTTCATCCTAAATTATAAGTATCCTTGACATTATCTAGTGATTTATGCACATGGGTGATAAGAAACCAAGGCTTGCATGTTTTCTTTAGGGAAGTCTAGAGATTCCCTCCCTTATTCCCTTCCCTTCAAAGATACACAGACTTAAAAAAATAAATAAAAAGCAGAAGCTGGGGTTTCTTTATGGATTCATGCCTCTAGTATTCATTCATCTGCATAAGAGATGAATTACCACGACAGAAGCCCAAAGAAAGTCTGCAGGCCAGAAGAAGTGTTTGAGCTGCGCTGTGAACCCCATGCAAACATTTGTTGATTTTGTTAGCATTGCCTGTAAATTTCACCTCCCATTTGACTTTTCATGGAGGCCTGGAGGCTCAAATCAAACCTCCCTGACCGGGTCAAGCCTATCAGGTCATCTTCCATTCAGTTGTATGTAGGCCTTCAGATTCCAGAGCGGAGAAAAGTATCAAATGGGCTCACTTTGAAATGACTTCCTTTTGTTTTACACTTCATGAAAACTTTCTCTATTTCCTTCATCCTTCTTAGACCCTAGGGGGCTGGAGTGCTTCATACCCACCATTCCTTATCTGCCACACTCTACAGATAGAGATAATTATGGGTAAAGTTATGTATTTCTGACTGTCAAAACTCACAGCAAAGCTTACTAGAAGCAGGTATTCGATAGATATTCATTCTACCTAGAGATAATGGCACTCACTGTATAAATTGTGTAAATAACCAGGTGTCTGTACACACTGAATCTCTGGAAATGCATTTGGGCTGACAAATGTTTGCACTGAGTTATACTGCTTTAATTTACCCTCAGCTGGGGGGAGAAAGGTGTGGGCAATATCACATTAATAAAGGAAGAATGTATTACAGCTTATCATTACATGGAGGTTTCCCTTCTTTAGGTAAAACCCAAATGTATACAAAAGTTAAGCCATTGAAAACTGAAGATTATTAAAAAGATATTATTTAATTATAAGATATAATTTTCAATTAAGCAGAGACCTTATCTCAAGAATGGTTGATAAAAAACCTGAAAACACAGGGAGGTTAAGTGGTTGCCCAAGGTCACCCCAGGATTCAGCCCAGCTCCAGAGCTCCAACTTAACTGCTACAAAGTACCACTACTTTCCCAGCTAGCAAACTGAACAGATCCTTTAACAAAATGGTGGGAATGCTACGAATCCCAGCTGCCCCTTAGAAATGCCCAATCAAATAAGCGCAGAGGTAGGCAGTGCTTGATAAAGCCAACTTTCAGGTGTAAGGGGTAATTATTTATTCAGGATCCAGCTATCAAAGTTATATAAACCTACATGTTTATACTATTTTTGGGGGGGTGTCTCTCAATAGTACATGATGAGCCATCCTTGCAGATGATTCTGTGGACTGGTAGTTTTAGTGGGTCAGTAGACCTTTCTGAAACTGTTACTAGGCTGTATGAATCTTGGTCTAGGAATTTGTTTCCTTGGCCATCCAAAACATGAAGTGCATTTTGCTTTGTTCACAGATAACTTCCCTTCTACTACCCTTGGCAATGAAACCAACTTTGACAATACAAATGACCCTGAAAAGGTCCCAAGGACATCCAGTTTACTTCCCTTACCTCTAATCCACTCCCTCTTTTAGGAAGAAAGCTTGGGGAAATTTATAGCCCAGGAAGATGTATGGAAAAATGATGCTATTTAAATGCAAAATCACTCTAACAGATTTTGTATGTGTGCACGTGTGCATGTGTGGGGGTGGGGGTGGGGGTGGGGGTGGGTGGTTCCGGTCAGGGCGAGGAGAAGAGTTGAAAGAAGGGGGTGGGTGGACGGAAACGTCCATCTCCATCTCCACAGGCAATTCAATTTTGGCTGCTCCATGGAGACAACCCAATTAGTATGGATTGTCAAGGTGTTTTGTATGAATTGGCTACCTGCCCATTATGAATTGGAATGGGATTAACTAGCTATTCCACACACCCCACCAAACAGCAAATGGTCATAAAATAATGATTTTCAGTCACCAACACCCTGGCTGGATTGGAGGCTTTGAGGTAAAAAGGCTGGATGTAACAATCTTCAGAGAGACTTGGATTCCTTCAAACCTACCTACCTTGTCTAAACATATCCTTTTCTTTTTTCCCCCTCTTTTCTCTCTTAGCTTTTGTTTTTAAAAAAGCTCTCCTGCTAATTGGGAGGCTGAACGTTTTTCTGAACATAACCAGACCTACCTTCCACCACACCTGCAATCATCAACTTGTATGCTCTAGCATATGAGTTTGCTGGTCCCCTATTCTTGCAGTCTTCAAAACCCCACAGTGACACACATGACCACCACATTTGCAATTTAATTCAACCCAAGGTTCTAGAACCAGTCCTTCCTCTGAGAGAGAAGCCCTGAGAAACCTGAGTTCAAGTTGAGGGATTCAGGACGCAACCAATGCCATTAGCTCTTTTTAATCATTTGTCTCAACTACTTATAACTGGACTTCCCCCCACCCCCCTTGTTCCAGACTCCAAGTCCATATTTTATATTCCAGGCTCAAGAAATTGGCTCCAGGAACCACCCACCACTAGCCAACAGCATCTCTGTTTGCACTTCTGGTCCAGGGAAATGGAGCCAGGGTGAACAATCTGATGTGATCTAAGTATAAGCCATCAGCACAAAACCACATTCCCCAGCCCACAGTTTGCCAGGTATGGTGCTAGGAATCCTTAACACCAATATGGCTGCTTCCTCTGGTCAGGGTCTTTTGGTCAATATTGGTAGCATCTGCAATAGTGTAGGGAAAAAAACCCATATATACATAAAATATCCTTCCCCACATCCTCACTAACAACTGGTATGTTTGTTACAATGAAAACATGTCTCAGAACAAATTCTGGAGTCCTGCCAAAAATGCTAGCCCAGGAAGTAGGGCCTGATACCAATGTCAGACCACATTAAAGCTGACGGAAAGCAGCCAAGCGTTCTCTCCATACATCTGTTCCTAGACTTCCTCCACTCACCTGCCCTGGCGCTCTCAGGACCTCCCCAGTGCCAAGTGCCTGCCAAAAATCTCACCTTTTGCACAACTCCACATTCCCTGCTGTGTATGTTCTGCCTGGTGGGCTGGACTTGTTGCCAGTACCAGCAGATTCCCATCCTGCGTCTGCCCCAATCCAGTGGCTAGGGCTTTTCTCCAAGCGCAGGTCTTCTGATCTGCTCTGTGACCCTCAACTAATCTGTCCATACCTGTTTCTACATCCAGAATGCGGTCCGTGCCTGCCTCCACATCCAGAATGGGGAAGAACTTAATGAAAGAAACCCAACTTACCAATCTATGGTATTCAAATGGAAATTCCAACAGAAATTCCAAAGAAGCTCCATCTTGCCCATAAACAGCAGTCTATCTCTTCAACCCACTCAGGATTGGCTAAAGGGTAGTTCTCATTCCAGAGTACAGGATGCATGGGAATGTTCGGGTCTCAAGTGAATTCAATTACCAGAAACTTTTGAAATTTTCAAAACATCTATCTCCCTCCCTCATAAACCATGACTGGAAATTAAATAAAATAAAACATCGCAGTAAATTTCCTTTCTTTCTGGCCATATTGGCTCTTACTGAAGGACGGCATAGCAGGAACAAAGTCCATTTTCAATATAGTATTTCATTTTATGGTATTCCTATCTTAATGTCAAGTATAAAAACCACCAGCATATAGGTTTCTGATTTTAAAGTAATCTTATTTGATTAAGTTACATTTTAATGGATTGTGTTTAGAAAAGGAAGAATGGAGTTTAATTCTTTTGCCATAAATATTTATTGTCCCTCACATTTAAAAAAATATATAGTATATGAATGTTGAAATTTTCTCCTTGAAATAAGGTTATGCTAGGTGAATAGTGCTGTTAATAACACAGCTCTGAGAAAATAAAATCGAATATAACAGTACTTTTGGGGTGCCTGGCTGGCTCAGTCGGTGCAGTGTGCGACTCTTAACCTCAGGGTATGAGTTGGAGCCCCACGCTGGGTATAGTGATTACTTAAAAATTTTTTAAAAATTAAAAAAATATATATAAAATGGTACTTTAGACTATGAATTAATTTTCTAAGCTTTAGGGAAAAAACTAGTTACCATGGGAGATAATACAAGAAAATAGTATGAGGGGACAAAACTATATCTATTGCAAGAAGCAATGGCCCCCAAAGCTTAAAGCATGACTGATTTCAAATGAGAATATCATTTTTTGTGGTTTTTTTTAAAGATTTATTTATTTATTTTAGAGAGAGAGGGAGACAGAGAGTGGTGGAGAGAGGCAGAGGGAGAGGGAGAATCCCAAGCAGACTCCTTGCTGAGCGTGGAGCCCAATATGGGGCTCAATCTCACAACCCTGAGAACATGACCTGAGCCAAAAATCAAGAGTTGGACACTTAACTGAACCACCCAGGTGTCTCCATTTTTGTGTTTTCAAGGCTATGCTTCTTACTTAAAAAAATAAAAATCAGATTTAGGAAATGGAAAACTTCATTTAAAGATGACCCAATTATTTGTAAATTATTTCTGTGATGACTCATTTTTCTTAACACGTAGGCAAAACTAAAATTGAAGCAATTAACTATGACAATATGACATATCTCTCAAATCTTGGTAAAACGGGATGCACGGTCCCATTAAAAATCCATCTTCGGCCCCTAATTTTCCCCTATGATTTTCCAGGTGTGGGTCTCCTTTATTCAAACAGCTGAGAATCGCTATGTCTGGGCATCTGTTCATATTCAACATTCGCTGCCAGTCTGTTGTTTGCTAGGGACTTTTCTAGGCACAGGTGACACAAAGGTGTCCTCAGGGAGCTGACAATCAATGTAACAAGTGGGCACCAAATAGAAAGAGGAAGGAAAGGTCCAGTGTTGATGTTTATATCTTGGATACTCCATTTGTTGCCAATTTCTAGCACGCTCTAGAACCAGTTCAATGGCTCTGCTAACGTTGAGTTCCAAATTGTGGACCTGTGGCTCGTTTATAAACAATCTTCAGCTCTGCATTTTTTTTTCCCCGTTATGCAACCTGTTCCAGAGTGGCTGCCTCTTCCCACTGCAAATATAAACCAGTTTTACCATTCTGCGAAGCATCAAGAGACTGAGAGCCCATTGAAAGTAGGGACTGCGGTCATTCTATTTTGTGTCTGGCATCCACCTCAGCACCCAGTAGGTGCACCATAAATGCTTCATGAGAAAAAAAAAATTAAAATGAAATTTACTTTAATGATTCAGTTAGAAAAATCATGTATTATAAACAATACTCACAGGAATGTCAACTGAGTTTCCATTCTACAGTAAAGCAATACAGAAGAAAATGAAAGTTAAAGGACAAATATTAGCTGATTTCTAACTCCCAGGCCTGAGCTCAAGCTTTTGCTTTTTAATGGTTTTTTCATATGCATCGCCTATGTCTTACAGAATTATTTAAAAGCATCCTTCTTTAGTTGTAACTGGATCCCCATATGGTTTCCGGACATAATCAAGAAAGAATCAACTCTACTAGTACTTTATTTCACAGTACAGTCATTTGAAGAGTATGGCACCTTCTGAGCATGTCCTTAAAACAATGAACTCCAAGGCAGAATTGTAGTTCCGCTGCTTTATGCATAACTGCAGATATTGGAATACTCTGGCACCAGCAAGAGGATCAAGTGATAGGAGAACTCTTCCTTCAGAAAAGCTCAGCAAGAAGCCCTCATCCCCTGCTCTGTGAGGGGCTTTTGCACACATCTGTTTCAGCCCAGTCCCCCAGAGATGTCTAAAATCTAATTAACCAATTAATTTGCAAATATATTCTAATTTATTCAAGGAAGATTTTCTTGGGTGTTAAATTATCTGACAGTGAACCATATGCAGTACACCAGAGCAGGACCTCACTGAAATTCCGCAGGTTACGCCAATGCAAGAATGATTGTGCATACTCGGGTCCACGAAAATTTCTATCCCCTAATGAGAAAACGGGCCGGCATTTCCTCCATCCTGATTAAGCTGTGTATGCTTTGGTGAAGCACCTCTAAGTGCAACTGAGAGAGCAGAGGGGTGATAAAGCAGACTGAAGCATGTTTCCTAACAGTGCTTCCTCAGTATCCCCCGGGGTAGTGCTGGGGTGGGCATGGTTGCCTGTGGCCAAGGAATCAGAGAAAAAGGATAATATGACGATGACTTTATCTGAATTGGTTTTCCTGGGGTGGGAGAAGGGAAATTTAAGGTATAAAAAAGTATGCTCTGTCATACTGGGAATCACTAACTGTTGTTAATTTGCATGCAGAACTCTGTTCTACAGCAAAGCAACCATAGCAGGCAACATTGTTTACTCAATCAAGTCATAATTTACTGAACTTGTGGATTAAAGGGGAAAAAAAAAGGATGTTCTTAATTGTTACATTGCAACATTTTATTCAGCTCAATGACTGTATAGCTACAGATAAGAATTGAGAGGAACACTATCAAATGTTAAGGGGATTACCTAATTTACAAAATGAAGAGTATCTCAATGCACCTTTTGTTACCTAAAAATACTGAGTGTGGATTTTAATATGCTTACCACGAGATGTTTGGATAGCTACTAATTGTGTAGCATTAAGAAAAAAAAAAAAGTTGACGCTTTTTGGTTATTGGTATTTTATTCAAAAGATAAATTACTATTTTTAATATGAGCAATATGGAAAAGAAAGAAATGGCAACATCATACGATGCAATTTGATGTCTAATTTCTGTAATATACATTCTTCTACTATTCACTCAATTTCCAAGATTTCTAAGCCCTTAAAATCAAACACTGAGGTAGAGAAAAAACTAAAAGGAAATACCTAGTTTAAGGCTAATGAAGCCAAGATGGAATTTTACATAACAGATTATGAATTTTGTACAAGGACTAGGGAGAAGTTAAAGAAAGAAGGTTTTAGAAGTTTTACAGTAAATACTTGGGTTGGTCAGTTCAAAATAGCTCCCTAAAAGAGAAATCTCTGAATACAAAACTCTTTTTGAAGGTAATTATAATTTCCGCTGAAACTGGGAGAGGTTAAGGACCTGGAGAAAATTAGCAAGCACAGTTAATACCAACACTGACCTCTCTCTCACTTGTAAAAAGAGAACCAAAGAGGTATCTATAGATGTGCATGCCCATAGGACCAGAGTGATTTTTGAGATCCATATACAGATAATAGTTCATTAATACTTGAAAGGGATTCATCTGGTATTTCTGCTTTGCATTTCTGGTTTGTTTGTTTAAAATGCTAATATAATATAACACACAGCCTATCTCCCTCCATCCTGAAACACAGGTGGAAACAAATGTAAGGTTACCAGTGACCTGGGTGAATTTCTCAGGTATCTCCTCTGCTCCAGACACTTCAGTCCTCTTCACCCTTGTTAACCTCAGCATTAATTTATGTGTTAATCAGTGGCTGAGTAAATCTGGATATGAGTTGGTCCAATTTATTCTGTGAGAAATTCCCAAATTTCAAGTAACCATTATTTTCTAAAAGAAATGAATGCAGAGGTGTGAAATAGTTTTGGTCAACTATTTCATAATGCATAATTATGAGTGGATACATACTGACAAGTTTGATGATTTTTCCAACTACATCTTAAAATAAAAACCCTATCCCTTTCCCCCAATTATCCTGGGTCATTAGCAAATGAGCTTTCATACATTCCCACCAACTGATCTCCTGTTACTCATGTGTCCATAAAGACGTACGCAACACTTCACTGACAACACGAACCTCACAAGGTCTCTCATCCAAATGGATTCCAATACTAATGATCATAGAAACTAGTAAATGCATTCCTTTTTCATCTTCCTTCGTGTCCAAGCACAGATACAGGTGACTGACTGCATTTTGGAAATATTGCTTTATTTCCTGAATTTCTTCTCTCCGGTGGTGCATTAGGAGATCCTACAGTGGAGTTAGCCTTCTTTCTACATATAGAAGCTGCAAGAGGGAAAGATTTTAAACTGTAGCTGGCAGAGGAAATATTCAGATGTTGGTCAGGTTTTCCACGGATGAGACATCTAAGGAAACTGTCAACAGAAATGGTGGTACTCTTCTCTACGCTTTGATATCCAGGCTGAGAATCACCTGAGTAGAATGATCAGCTAGAGGTAAAGGATGAAGAAGGAAAAAGCCTCTGTATGGGTCCCTTCCAGCCTCTTGCTTCTAAAGCAGCAGCCAGGATTTCAGAGCCCTGGCAGCAGCCAGGATTTCAGAGCCCTGGCTGCTAATTCCACATGCAAAACTGTTTCAGGCAATGTTCCAACTGTGTTTGGTGACTGGTCAGGGTCACTCTTTCATTTGCTATATTTCTGTGACATTTAAGGGAGCAAAATAATCAGTTGCCAAGCTCCCCCCACCAACTTTAGGGGAGAGGAGTGGAGGGGAGAAGGAAAAACAAGGACAGGGAATACAGGAGGAAACCGAGCAAACAGGTATCAGGACCCAGGATGTCAGGCTTCCGGTTCAGCAAATGCCAGTCTGGCCCTTCTGCCCACACAAGCAGTGGACAGTGGCTGTGGGCTCTGCAGCAGCGAGTACAATCAAGCCCTACATTCAAACCTCCCCGGCGACAAAGAAGCCAATTGCCTAATGTAAAGCCAGATGCTAAAGATGATAAGCACCCAGCTGAGGCTTTCTTCAGAACATAAACAATTCAATTCATGCAACAAGTATTCTGAGCACCAGTGGGTGCCAGGTACCATGCTAGATGCCCACCATACAGAGATGAATAATATTCAGGCCTTGACCTAGAGGAGCTAAGAGTCTAACCATCTAACTGTTAATCAAACAGCAACAATAAAGGCGATAAATACTATATGCTGGAAGTGTACTTACAGTGTATATCAGGGTACATAGACATTGAGAAGCATGTAATTCCCAGGGGGGCCGATCCAGAGGCAGCGACACTTGAAATGAATCTTAAAAGGACAGGAATCTTAAAGGGACAGGATGGTCAGGACTGGGAAAGGAGGAAATGCATTTGTGCAGTAGGAGAGAATGCAAAAGAGCATATGAGAAGTGAGAACTTTGCAACAGAAACAGGCAGAAGCAGAGAGCGATTTATTTCAGAAACATTCAAATTCATTTTAAAAGATACTAGACTCTAGACCCAGAGGCTGAACAAGCATTCTCATAAAACCGCTTTTTTTAAAAAAATGCCTCACACGTGTGGTCAAAATGGGAGTTAAGAGAAATGTGTTCCATTCCTTGTCACTAAGACAGAGTTGGGATCATTTGCCATTTTTTAAAAAGGATTTTTCTATTTGCTGGTAGAGGTAAGGGCATGGGGTAAATAATTACCGATGATGAGGATGATGATGATGAATGGGGGTCATGGTGAAGCTTCTCATTGCAAAAGATCTGAACAGTCAGAACCTTCTGTATGAGTCCTTTTCCTGATACAGTCAGGAAACAGACCCAATAGCCAGTAAAGAACCGAACACAGACCTAGAATTAAAACAATGACTGATCACCAGTAGATGGAGATTCATTTATCTGGCTGTCATTCATTCTTCATTCAACACCTATTTATTGAGCATGTAATAAGTCCCAGGTACCTATTAAGGTAGTCCCATTAAGGTAGTACAGCTTCAGCAATAACACAAGGAAAACTATATGGCATAGACACTGGGCTCCTAGGCTGTGGTTAAGGGGATGACATTAAAATAAGAAAACGATACAGCTGGTCACAGAGAGGCCCTGCAGGTGTCTCAAACTAACCAAGTCAGGGAAGCTTGATTTAACCAGCCCTAGCAACTGAGCATACGGAGGATACTGTATCTTAATTACCGTCTCTTCTGCATGCTATTCTCCTTTCAGTCCTTCAACTTGGCCCAGTGCAGATGTCAACGTTTGCAATAACCAGAGGCCAGTGTAGCCGACATGGCGAGGCCTTAGCTGGCCTCATACGGGGAAGTCAGTGAATTAATGAGGAACTCGATGTAGGGCTTCAAAGTTGGACCCACTGCTCCAAGAAAAGCCCCAGGGAGGGGAGGGGAAGCAAGCTACGGCCAACTCAATACAAACCCACAGGAAGTAGAGGGCCTGGCCGGCCAGATTCTATAAAATTGAGACTTGTTGTTCCCACTGCAGCACAACTACAGCTAAGCTAAGGTGAGAAAAAATAATTAGGTTCCAAATCTGCATTAAAACATTTTTGCAGGATTTTGTTCTTGAAGTGGAAAACTGTTCCCACAAGGTCTATTTTTAACCATTTTATTTTAAAGAGATCAGAAAACCTCTTCATGTTGAAATTTCTCAGCGGGAAATTTTACAGTAACGCTACTTAAAACCTGCCTAACGATGACAAAGCAGAGGAAAGGAGTGAATGCGCTAAGTCTGCGGAAATACACCAGCACCTCACCCTTAGATGGGAGGCATGGCTTAGAGGGGCCATGAATACAACATAACGTGTATTTCATTTCTGATCCAGTTCAGTTATCAGAATACCAAAGTCAAACAGAATCTCCTATTTTGGAAAGGTACTTATTCATAATCAACTTTTCCTTTCAACTACCAGTTTGTTTGTTTTTTTTTAACTTTTTCACCAAAATGAGAAAGGCAATATTTGAAGCAACTGATGATACCTTAGTTATAATAAACTGAGGTTTATGAATCTTGGTAACTTAACCTTGTGGTGTCTATTAATTTACTGAGAAAAATAAATATTTAACTTATTAACCAGAATCTGATTTTCTATTAGAGGCATAGTTAAAGAATGTGATTATTCTGACTATATACTTCACTAAAATCAAAACAGAAACCCAATGAAAGTAAATTACATAGTTCATGAATTCACCAAATGTTTGGTCAGCATCTACTGTATGCCAGGTACTTGATATCCATCATTGAAAATAAACTCTTGCCCACATGAAGCTTTTAATCTCATCATTAAATATACAAAGAATCCTCTAGAAATCAGGTATTCTAGCATAAAGATGGCCAAGTTGCTTGCGACTCCGTTTAAACTCTCTCAAGGGCAAATCTGAGGAGAATCAGGGAAAGGGAAAGAGGATTATAAAGCCACCAATCACTGCACACAGAAACATCCATTGTCCTAAAGGCCAGTGGCTCAAAGCCCTCCCTTCATCCCACAATCACACAAGTCCAGGTTGATAATCTTTCCATGACTCCATTCCGGAACCAGAGAAGTAGGAACAGTCTCTCCCGTCCAAGGGTGGCAAGCCGGTCAGCCTCGGTGAAGCTCTGTAGCTGCAGTAAAAAATGACCTCAGCACTAGATCAGTGGTTTCCTACAACACGTCCCACATGGGTCAGCCGTGGGCTATGCTCCACATCTGCACCAGGGCACCCAGGTTAGGGGCAGCCTGCCTCGAGGACATGACTGCTTCATGGCAGAAGGAGCATTTGATGGCTCTTAGAGCTTTTCCTCTTAAGTGGCACAGGTGACATTTCATTGGCCAAAGCAGCTAACCCAGTCAATGGGGCAAGAATCTATTATTATCCCACAGGCAGGAGTGGCGAACAAAACAAAAAATGATGGGTAGGTTGTAGCATTTATTGGAGTGAAGCCAACTACCAAAAAAGATGTAGAAAACACTTCGAATCCTTCAATTTTCCCAAACTTGTGATTACTATTAAATTGTGACCGAATCTTCTGAAGGTAAATAACTCCCTTTCACCTCGTAATTCCTCACCAGACCAGAAGCACACTGGATGGAGAATGAAACAAAAACAGAGCCCAGCGAAGTTTGAGGAGACTCGTTTTTCCTTCTGTGGTTAGATGTCAAACAATTGCTTTTCCCCCTCAATCATTCCCTTCCACATGAAGGAAAAGGAACTCGAGAAATTACAGTGTGGAAGACTGCGTTTTACTTTGCAGCTAGTAAATTCTTCCTGGGATCCACGTGATACTTTACACTGCCAGGTGGAAGGAGACGGGGCTGGGCTAACACAGACCTCTTGAATTTTCATTCTGCAGCAATTAAATGGAATTGTATTAGGGGAAAGACATACCTTAACAATGCAAAAGGCCATCCTAGCCCTTCTGGTTTCTTAGCAATGTGCTGAGGAATAAACTTCAGGATTCAGCCCCCCGGGTTCACACCCAGCATTAAAACGTTTGGTGCTGATTTCAGCTACTGTAAGGCTTGGTAATGGGGATTCTGTGACACTTAAAGAAACCTAACAGACACAAGGTTTTTTTAAACTCTTTGAAAGTGAGAGTGAGCAAGTGCGACCTAAGGTGAAGGGAATATTTCATGGTTTTTCCCAAGAAACACAAAGGAGAACCAGACATTGTTCAGTTCAGCCTCTGGTCACTCCTGAAAAGATGCGGTCCTAAAAATGATCTGCACTGGTATTCTTTTAGCCGCTTTGGAAATGGAGAGCCTATCGCTTATGATTAAAAATTCATGGGGCGCTTGGCTGGCTCAGTCAGTAGAGCACGTGACTCTTGATCTTGGGGTTGTGAGTTCAAGCCCCACATTGGGTGTAGAGATTATGTAAAAATAAGATCTCTAAAAAGAAACGTAAAAAATAAAAATTCATAACTATTCTTTCAACTTTTCTACATGTTTGAGAATTTATAAATGTTAAATTTATAAATAAAATGTTAGGGGGAAAATTATAAGAAGCCCAGAACTGAATCAGCCTTTGAACTCCAGAAGCAAACGCTTCCTATACATAATCACAGAAGAAATTTCTTGTCGTATAGGAACTTTTGATAAGCCCTATAACCTAAACAACTAATATCATGCTACTAGCAAGTTTGGTCCCATGCATGTATTCATAATGGATTGATAAATTCAAAGAGCATTTTAAGTCACATGTACCTAGAACTATGCTTATCTGTTCTAGATTCACTTCCAAAAATCGACTTGCCAAGCTACCAAATCAATGAAAGGCCATTTCACCAAACAGCATGCTGAATAACCAATTGCTGAATTCACCAAATTTGTGAACATCTTGTTTCTTTAAACTCTTTACGGAGTTTAGATGGAGCAGTCGTAAAAACTTTAGACTTTTGATGTTAATGATGAGTTTCCATCTTGTCTTCAGAGCACTGAAGGAATGGTCAATTCATCCAAATCTACAGATGACTTAGTTTTCTTATGAATGTTTAATATCTGGGAAATATATTCCATAATTATTAATCATAATTAGTAATGAGTCAGCAGGATTTAAGAAAATATAATTGCTTTGTTTTGACTCTTTTGTGAGTCATTCTGTTGGTTGGTTTTATTGACACTGTAACCATTTCAGGAATCCTTTACCTTGTGCACCTAAGCTTTCAAGTTTTGAAATTTTCTTCTTTTGAATTAGGTGAGGTGTTTAGGAACAGATCTTCCCTATAAAATATAACCATCTAGCAGAAATCAAATGTAGGTTACTAGAATGTATGCTCATCAAGGGCAAAAAATATTATGGTCTAGTTCAGGGGTGGTAAACTATGGGCCATGCACTGCCTGTTTTTATAAATCAAGTTTCATTAGAATACATAGCCAATACTTGCTGTACATTGCTATGGTTCTATTGTGCAAAACATAGCAGAAATGCAGAGCTGCAACAGAAATGGTAAAGCCTAAAATACTGACCATCTGACACTTCAAAGAAAGAAGAAGTCTGCAATTGCTGGTCCAGTTCATTACTATATCCACAGCTCCCCAAGCCATGCCTGGCTAGTTTGGGGGGTTCCATAAATACTAGTTGAAGGGACGAATGAATGAATGACTCTTGGTTTTTAACCGAGGCTGGCCAACATTGTCCACTCTTTCAGTGTTCACTGTCTTCCAACCGTACGAGCTGGTGGGTGGTGCTGGTTCTTTATGGTGACACCGGAGTTAGGCAGCATGAGTCAACTGGTAGAGCGAACCACTTCTGTGGTTCCAGGACAGAGGCCAACCTTAGCGCAGAGACTGGTTTGTAGCAACGTGGAAACTAAGCCACATTTCTGCAAAGCCTATATTGAGGAACTCCAAAGGCAACTAAGCTGGCTGGTCTCTAAAAACCCAAGTCACTGCCTGTCCTTAAAAAAAGGAAAGAAAATGTAGGTTGGCCAATATTTCTTTCCCCTTTGAAGGTTGGCAGTGATTTTGTGGTTGAAGTAATGAGCTGCCCTGAAAAGAAGGAAACCACAAAACCACGCCCACCTCTCCTCCCAAACTAGAGCTGCGGCGGCAATACAACAAAATACACGTCTCCTTCCAGAGATTCCCTGGGATTGTCCTGCCATAAAGTAGCTTCCCCAAACATTATTCTCTTGAGAAATATGATTAAGCAAGGAAAACAGTGATAAGCCTAATGGGAATTTTTTGCCATTTAATACTTACCTCAAGACTGAAGCCTATGAGGAAACTATAACCAGATAAAACCAAGTGAGCTGGATTTTTATTGTTGTTAGTTTATTTTAAGTAGCAAGTGGCAGGTTTGTTTGTTTGTTGGGCAGGGTGAGAGATGTCTAGCAACCCGCCTTAATTTCCTATTGTCTATTAATGTCACCGCTATTAAGATCCTCTACCCCAGGGACGTCTGGGTGGCTCAGCCGGTTAAGCGTCTGCCTTCGGCTCGGGTCATGATCCCAGGGTTCTGGGATTGCCTGTGTGGGGCTCCCTGCTCAGCGGAGAGACTGCTTCTCCCTCTCCCCTACTGCTTGTGCGTGCTCTCTCTCACTCTCGCAAATAAATAAATAATAAAATCCTAAAAAAAAAAAAAAAAATCCTCCACCCCAATCAATACTCGGTTCTACCAATTCCCAGTTAGCCTCAGTAAAGTCTTCAGGGTAGAATAAGACACGGATCATTACTTTGCAGCTTTAGAGGTGCTGTAAGTCAACTCATTTCCTCCAAGGCAGGGTCATGCAGTCAGTCCTTTGTGTTTGTCACTGTGCTAGGTGCTCTGGGTATAAAAATATGATACGCCATTATACTTTTGTTTAAAATGGTTTTTCTGTCTGGGAGAAAGAGAGGCCTAAGCCCATGATATATGAAGGACTAAAAAAAGAAGAAAAAAAAAAGCAAAGAAAACTAAATACTACAACACTCCATTTTCAGTGAAGGCTTCTAATCCAGTTAGCCTACCCCAAAGGTATGCATGTTGTCCTCAATCACACCTAAGAAATGGTCTTGAATTGCCTTTTAAATATTAGGATATTTAAAAAGTGGTCCTGGGCACCCAGTGTTTGAAAAAAAAAAAAAAAATCAACTTTTAAGGTTCTATTTGTTTGGCATCATCTGGTCAACATCCACTTCCTTTATAAACTTCTTTCTGGACTCTGCACTACCATTCCTGAGATTACAACCCACTTTCAAATAATTTCAGGAACTACTCTTCACCAGACAGAGCTTATATTCTTATTGCCTTGGGATGGCGCTGTTAGTGAAAGCAACAACAACATCCCATCAAAATCATCACAGCTTTGAAACACCCACTGGTAATTCTGAAAGCCAGGAGCTAACTAACTCTTAAGTTAACTCACGCTCCCTTCCAAAGGCACTTCTCTCCATACCACTTCTCTTTCTGGCTTTCTTAGATCCTTGTTACCTTCACAGCATACAACTAGACTAACACGAACCAGAGCTATCCTTAGGAAAGTCCCCCAGCTAAGCATGGGCTACAATGGAGTGCACACCCTGGAGAAGTCTTTAAGAGGGCTAGGCTTTATGCAGCTGTCTTCCCGGGGACCACAGATCAGCTGGAATCTAGGCCAGACATCGCTGGGACAGCATTAGCAGGTAAACTGCAGTCAGTCTTGAACGTACATTTAATATTTTGGATTACATGCGGTACTTTCTCTGTAAAAAGACATCAAAGTGGTCATGCCACGAAGGTGCAAATCTGCTTCTGCCTTCACAACCCGAGCTTTTAACTCTCTCAACCAGCTTTGAGTAGCACTGGTGACTTGGAGAGGGTTGGAGGGGGTGGTAAATCTTTTTTCTGCATCTTCAAAGAGACTCAGGAGCTTCTATTTATGAAAGTAGAGGTTAATAAGTGACTCTAATTGAAAAAAATAGCCATACACTTGAAACAAGATTCTGCTCTGAAAATTCTTTAAATCTGTTTAAGCATGCAAAGAATAAAAGTAAATATTATCATACGCCCCTCTCACTTCTCCACCCCATTCCCTGGCATCAGCTGCTCCATACTAGACAGCAGGAAGACAGAGGTGTCTGGCATTCACAAGAGTCCCCCTGCCCACCCCCACCCCCCCCATTAAGGCAGAAAGGGATTAGCAAGTATCTCCTTGGAGTCACTGCTTGGTGAAGAGTGAAATTAGTCACAAGTCAAGTTTACCGCCCTCGCCCCCTCACCTCCACCTGTCCAGCTATTGGCATTTGCACCCACTTGGAGGTGGCAGACGCAGATGAGTGACTTTCCTAGATGTGATCATGAATGCCAAATGTGTGCGGTGGGCCATCAGTTTCCTACCACCTGTATTAAGCAAGTTGTTTTATTCCAATGCTTTTGACATCTGGGGTCTTACAGATACTAGAAGGCCTGCCCCTTCCTACTGTCTGCCCCCTAATTCCTAGAGATAGGAAATAGTTTGAGTGTGTCTTTCGTATGCAAAGCAACCAGTCCAGAGCCCATACCCCCACCACCTCCTCTATCAGACTTGTACCCCCCATTCCTGCCACTATTCCCTTGCTTTAATCACCCCAAGGGCAGAGTACCAGACAACTCGAGGTAGCCCCTGTGTTCCAGAGTTGGCTGAAATTATTAAAATTAGCCAACCCTAAACCTGCTTACTCTGCCTCACTCCTTCCTTCCAACAGAAACCACAAGAAAGATTCTTGACCATGTTTTCCCCTCCTTCCCTCTACCTCCTGACCAACCCAGGTGCTTCCCCATGGGGCCCTGAGAGGCAGGGCATGCCCCCCCACCCCCTGTTTTGGTCAGTAACAAACTATCTTTTCAATAGCAACTGCAATCATCTGTCGGCCCCACCATACCTGAATAATAATGAAAGCTTCATTTTAAAACAGCACCCAAGGATGAACAGCCACTAATTACAGTAAACATATGCACCAAATGCACAAACACATCATGCTTCAAATTACCATTGTGTCCTTAATGTATAATAGTCTGCACACTTTCCTTAACAGCATGCTGGAAATAGCCCCTGCCTCCATTCTTTTCTATTCTCCCTGTTGCACTGAAATGAAACTATCTGAATCCCCACTAACACCTAAATATTCACCTGCTGGGTTACTTTATTAAACAAGCACTTAGGAGAGGGGTTTGTTGGGGAAGGGAGTGGGCACGGAACCAAGCTGTATGTGCATGATTAATAAAAAAGAAACTTACCATTACATCCATTCTTCTCTCTGGCTTTCCAAAGTAACAACATGGCTCAATTTCCCTTGATTAGCACAAGGATTTAGATTCACTTTTCAAAGAGTGCTAATCAGCTTTAGCTTAAATGGATCGAAATGCAACATAAAAGTGGCTTTCCAGTTAATACAGGTCTCCTGAGGTTTTTTGTTTTTTTTTTTTTTACCTCTGAGTGCTACATTAGAGATGAATCTAAAAAACCAGCTACAAATAATTATTTATTTTGACAACATCCAGCTACCATACACTGTCAAAGTACAGAAAATGGTGTCAAGACATGGCACCAATATACTCTTCGGGATGAAGAGTGAGCTGATACAATGACCCCCTTCTAACTCATTCCAATACAGATGGCATTATCTACTAAAGAACAAACCAAATAAATCAATACTCATCTTAAATGCATTCTTACCAAGTGCTGTGTATACGTATAAAAGTAAATATTTTAAGTAAATATTAAATGATGAGAACTCGCCTAGAGATTTACATGTAAATTAAACAGTAAAATCAAATTGTTATATTAACTCCATGTCTCTTAATATGTCTCATCTAAAGTTGTTCTAGCAATATTAACATTACTATTGGTGGAGGAGAGGAAAGGAATGCCATAATATTTTTTTCTGAAAATGAAAAACAGAAGAAAAAAATCTAGACTATCAATTCATATAGTTAGGAAGATGCATGTCAGTGCCTCCTACAGGTTTAAAAGGATGACGCACCAGTAAGAGGGCAAACAATACATCTCTTGGCTCAAAAGTAGCTCTGGAATTCTTGACAGGACTCTTTCCCAACTAACTGGTACCATTAAGACTTTCCTTCCCGTCTTGACTCTGTATTTTTAATAGCCATTCACATATTGAAAGAAATTCAGGGCTTTTCTTTAGTGACTAAAACATGCAAGAATTCACTAATTTTTTTTTTTTTTTTAAACCAGCCTCACACTTCACTCTAATCTCATGTATATGTGGGGACTTCCCAATTCCACAACCTCCCTGAAAGATGCAATGTCTACAGTCTTCTCAGGACCTTGGCCTTTGGGTCCTTAATCTACGACTGGTAGGAGATGCCAAGGGAATGGTGGAATGAATTTAAAATTATGAGTCCACTGGACGCTATTTCAAACACCAGTTAAAGATTGTGGACAAATTCAGCTGTGTGACCTCTGAGTCTCAATTTTCATGTTTATATGATGGATCTAATAATACACACCTCATAAGGAATTAGCCATGAATGATATATTTGTTAAATACCTGGCACATAACAGAGAGAAGAAAAAAAATGGCAACTCCATTAAATGTAAAATTATACCTTTTAAGTGAGCTTCCTCAGAATCAAGTTCTTTTCATGTTTTAGCACTTAAATCCTCTTGGGTGTGGTACAGAATGGACCACCTTGTACCACGTTGCCTTCACTAGGGTTCTTCCGTGTTCGGTTCTCCCCAGCTCCTATTAGTGAGCTCCAACAGAAATGCTACCCAAGCAACTTGTCAATCTGATTCCACAAATATTTGGTAGCTACCTATTGTGTCCTCCATACAAAAGGGAGTGTGAACATTCCTGCCCTCAAAGACGAAGCAGCTTGGTTGTTGACTCAGTAAACATCTACTCACCTGAACCATCAGCATTACTCAGCATATGTGACTGATTCACCTGCAACTGGCTGATCACAAAAACTGTTACATTCCAAAGGAAAGTTACACCTCAGAGCTAGAAACTAGATGATTCCCCAGTCACTGGGCAGGACCCTGAAGAAACTCCTAGGTCTCTTCTTTTCCCTCTGTCTTCTCTTTCCATGCTCAGGCTAACCGAGCCAATTATGTTCACCTCACTTACTAGTTTCAGAAGGTGAACTTACCTGCTCTGAGGTGGTGCTTAAATGGGCAAAATTATTCAAGGGCTTCCATCTTCCTAGTTGGAAAACTTACTGGTTTGCAACTTACTAGTGTGTGACTTTGGGCATGTTGCTGAATCTCTCTGTGCCTCAACTGCACATCTGCTAAACAGGAATGAAGTAAGTCCTGGGAGCGTGCCATGATAACACCACCTTGGCTCTACCGTTCGACCAAGAATGCTTGTCATGAAAAGAGGTCTCCCTTGTCTTACTTTGGTGAGGTGTAACAGATATTGTTATATTTTCCAGGCCATACCTTAACATTCTAAGACATCTGCTGGCCAACAGTTCATTAGACAGATCTATGGGTTCATTCAGAAATGATACATATTGGGCGCCTGGGTGGCTCAGTTGGTTAAGTGACTGCCTTCGGCTCAGGTCATGATCCTGGAGTCCCGGGATCGAGTCCCGCATCGGGCTCCCTGCTCGGCAGGGAGTCTGCTTCTCCCTCTGACCCTCCCCCCTCTCATGTGCTTGCTCTCTCTCATTCTCTCTCTCTCAAATAAATAAATAAAATCTTAAAAAGAAATGATACATATTTATATGACTCAGATAGTTTTCATTCTTCCTCTAACACTGACTATGCCATAGTCAATCTTCCAGAAATATTGTAAGGACTCAGCACCAAGCGGAGCATGTTTTTAGGATGTCTCCAAACCCTTCCCTATTCTTTTCATCCAACAATCTCTCTTTCCCTCATAGCTTATCTGACTTCTCTTTTTATCAAACATCCAGTTTGAAGGATTATTGTCCAAAAATGGATAACAAGACTACTCTCTTTAAATACAATGCCACTCCTCTGAATACTTACTTTTAAGAACATATTAAAAGCAAACATTCTGCAGACTTGTGGTGCTTAGACACACATATGAAGTTAGAAGTACATGTCAAGCCATTTGCACAGAGGTTATCATTTTGTGCTGTAATGAACTGTCTTGAGATTATGGTGATAATAAAAATAATAGATGATATAATAATAGATTAAATAATATAGTTACATTCATATAGATTCATGATCCTTGTAGATGTTAATAGCATGAGTCGCAGACCTTCTAAATTGGTTGCTTAACAGCTTGGGAAATAGGCTGAATCAAGTCATAGGATATTTCTCATTCTGCAAAATCCTGAAAGCCATCACCACACATTCTATATATATATAAAGAGAGAAAGAGGGAGGGAGGGAGGGAAAGATTATATATAGAAAGGGCAATATGGTTTAGATAAGGGTCTTGTAAATGGTCTTGAGAAAACCAAATACTTGCTGGACCTCCAGGTACCTGTCCATTCTGTATTCTTGGGTCTTAGCTAAACGCTCTTAAACTATGCTTCTAAAGAAACCAGAAGCTGGTATATGTCTTTTTAGTGGACTCTGTCTGGGTTCCCGCTTTGTCTGCTTATCTAAGCTCTGTCTTTCTATCAAGACCTGTTCAAGTTCCACCTCCTTGCCTTTGCCTTCCTTGGCTGCCAAGGCCCCTGATCTCACACTTTGTTTAAATTCTGGTAACATCTGTTGTCAATTGGCACTTATTTTCTGCTCCCTTAACTAGTAAGTAATGCAGACTACATTCATATTTCAGCCTGCCCAAACCCATTCTCTTTCTACTATTAAAGAACCAATCTTCTTCCCTGAGGCAAGAACCTAATCTGATGATGTTCACTGGGTCAATCCAAACACATTACTAGCCTTGGTGGCTTGCTGGGAGCTAGCTCCTGTAGTCCCAAGAAAGGTAGAATGTGTAATTTCCTGGAAATGTTAAGGGAGGGGGCCCTTCTCAATCCCTTTCCTTCTTCTCCAAGAGATGGAATACAGTTGTGATAGCCGGAGCTGGGGCAGCCACCTGGGATTGCAAGGTGAAAGCTATATGTTTAATGAATAAGGAGGAGAAACAAAACAGGAGCTTGGGTCCCTAATGATAATGGAGCCTGCTTACCAGTCCTGAGCTACCTACATTTAGGTGATTGAGAGTCAAACATCTATCTTGCTTGAGGCACTGCTTCACTGAGTTTTCTGTCATTCATAGCTATTTATCACCCTAATTAATACCGCAGCTGTCAAGCAGAACAGTGGGGTTGTTTGAACTTTCCTATGCAGTTTGACCTAATGATGATTTCATATCTTTGGCACATTGAGTTCCTTCCATAATAAAGGACCACTGAATGCACAGTAATTTCCGCATACTTTTTCTGGGGATAGATGGGGAGATGGAACACATCTAATATGTCAGCAATATCAAAACAGGTCTACAGAGCACCTTTCCTCTGTACAGCCATGGAGTTAGGGATTAAAAGTGGTTGCTGACTTTTAGGAACTTGCATATCATCATGGAGATAAAATACACATCCTTTGACATTCATCAAAGATTTATTGGGGCTTTCCTGAGCCAGGCTCTGTATAAGCCCTCCAGGGATATGAAATCACATAAGAAAAACCCCAGCTTTTAAGGAAATTATGATCTAGTCGGTTATGGATTAAAATATGCAAATACCAGTGCAAGCGATAGAACAGAGTGTCCCTGGGCCAAATCTATTGTACACATGTTTTTTCTACCTCACAGCGTATATTTTGAGTCTTTAGATTATTCAGTTAATAATAGTTCCTCACGTCCACCCGCTGAAGCTGAAGGTGTGAACAAGTTCAAGGTAACAGGTCCTCCAATATCTCATCTTGTTGCCTAAGATCCAAAGAGTCTATCTAAGCATTCTTTTTATTTTTTTTCCTTTTTACAGACATTTTCTTCCTGTTTCATTACAGTCCCTACTACAAAAACTGTCGCCTGTAGCTTGAAAGAGAACCAAACACGGAGGGTGGTTATTTTTCCTCTGTTACCCACTGCTCGCCCTCCTCCAAGTAACTCCCAATCCCACGCTGCAGACCCGTCCTGACCTCACCGCCCAGCCCCTTCGATTCCCATAGGCTCAATCAAGCTTCTCAGGGGGACCGGGTTACCTGGAGCATATTTGTATGCAGCTTATTTATAAGCAAAGCATAAAAAATTTCAATCACCTCCATCTTTCCTGAGCTTTGTGCACAAGCATACCAAAAAGCCCTATACTGTCTTTGGAAAGTAGGCTGCCCTTCCTAATTAGAGGCAGCTTTGCTAATAAAGATTACAACAAGGCGTTATGAGCATCACTAAAGGCAGCTCTCAGGCGGGTCAGTGGGGGTTTTCCTAAACATTTTGATTACAACTTTAACTGCTCTAAAACACATGTGAAAGTCTTATCATTAGATTTAAACAGCCTGATGATATGCTGAACAAGACTATGAGAATGGCAAATAAATTGCTGTAATCTGCCAGACTGTCACTTTCCCCGCTCTTCAGCAGCTGTAATTGACTAATAGGATAATAAGGTGGCAGTTTACAAATCTGAAAGCTATACTCCTTTGTTGGAAATGCCCTTGAGGAAAAAAAAAAAAAGGCTCCAAGTCAGGAAGACAGAGTGGGTGTGATCAACATCATGGCCCCGGATTCAATATATTTAAATATGCTTCTCATAGGAAGTCAAAAGAAGTCACCGAGCACCCTTGGATGTAGTAGCAGCAGCAAATGTCACGTTGTTTATTTTGCTTTTTATTACTCCAGACACAGAAAATATTCAGAAGGGCCTTCCCCATCCTGGGGACATGGGCTGACAGCGCTGTCCTAAGCAGGAAATGCCTTCTTAACACAAGTCTGCTGATGGCTGAGGCTGACCCCTGACAGTGGCTTCTGTTTCCAATTTAACCATCTCCTGAGCTTTGCACAGTCAAAGAAAGATTCCAGCCACTCCAAGCTACATGGCCCACTGCTAGGTGCTGCCCCAGGACTGGTCAGCAAGGTGTCAAATGCACCCACCTGGGGAAATGCCCTAAGTGAATGATCTTACAAGGCTATTTTTGATGTGAGGATTCTAGCCAGCAAGAGTCAGCTTAAATCTGGTAAGAAAATTACCCCCACTACTACTAGGACTACTGTTTGAAGAATACCCATAGACTGGGAGACGGGTGAGGAAGTGTCAGAAGATGACATCAGACTATAGCACTTTGCAGGTCACAGGAAGGGAGACGGATCCTACTCTTGAGACTGGGAAGCCACTGAGGAGTGTGAGCAGAGGAGGGATAAGAACGGACTTTTTAAAAAGATTTATTTATTTTAGAGAGAGACTATGTGAACAGGGGTTGAGGGTTGCGGGGGGTAGGGGCAGAAGGAGAGAGAGAATCCCAAGCAGACTCCCTGCTGAGCGTGGAGCCCACCGCAGGGCTCCCTCTCACCACTCTGAGATCACCACCTGAGCTGAAATCAAGAGTTGGACGCTTAACCGACTGAGCCACACAGGCGCCCCACAACTTATTTTTTATTTTTTTTTTTTAAAGATTTTATTTATTTATTTGACAGAGAGAGAGACAAGGAGAGAGGGAACACAAGCAGGGGGAGTGGGAGAGGGAGAAGCAGGCTTCCCGCCGAGCGGGGAGCCCGATGTGGGGCTCGATCCCAGGACCCCGGGATCATGACGTGAGCCGAAGGCAGACGCTTAACGACTGAGCCACCCAGGCGCCCCCCACAACTTATTTTTTAAAAGAATTCTCTGGTGGCTGCTGTGTGGAGAAGAATCCGTAGTGGGGCAAAGGTGGGCGGCAGGAGCATGGAAGGCCATTGGGAAGCTGCTATGGTCTGAATGTCTGTGTTCTCCTAAAACTCTTGTAGAAATCCTAATGCCCACTGTGATGGTATTAGGAGGTGGGGTCTTTGGGAGGTGATTAGGTCATGAATGAAATTAATGACCTTATAAAAGAGGCCCCGGAGAGATCCACAGCCCCTCTACCAAGTGAGGACACAGTGAGAAGTCTGTGACCCACAAGAGGGCTCCTGCCTGACCATGCTGGCACCCTGATCTCAGGCTTCCAGCTTCCAGAACTGTGAGGAGTAACTGTTTGTTGATAAACCATCCCACGTGTAGTATTTTGCTACAGCAGCCCGCAGGGACTTAGAGGCTACTGCAATGGTCAGATGAGCGGTGCCCACAGCGTGCGTGCGGGAGAGAGCCGTGGAGACAGTAAGTTGTTAAATTCTACAACAAACAGGATGTTCAGGTGAGTTGGACATGGTTTATGAGAGAAGGGAAGGAGTCAAGGACAACACCAAGGCCTTGGCCTGAGCAACTGAGAGAGAAAGATTTTGCTTTTCACTGAGATGGGGTTACTACAGATACAGCACATCTGGGAGGGTGAACAGGGAAAAATTAAGAACTTGGTTTTGAACATGTTATTCCAAATGTATTACAATCTTCTATGTTTAAAACTGCGTTTGCTGTTTCATTTCTGGACATTTCTGAAAAAGTAACACGTTATAACCACATTTATACACACATGTGTGTACACGTGTGTATGTATATTTATGTATACATATGTATGTATATATTTATATGTACATCTATGTGCATACATACATGTATGTATATTGCAAATAAGAATGGACTGATGGACAGATAACAGGCTCTCCTTTCCTCTTCTCTCGAGCTGGTCATTTCTTTCAGAACGAAAAGGGCTATGATACTCCATCTTTCTTGCCTAAGTGAACTCTCTGCTAAATAAATAATTAAGAGTGTAAGTATAATGAAGTAAAAGGAGAACTACTAGCATTTTCTAATCTTTCAAGAGATGAGACACAGAAAAGCCATTTGGATCGAACCAAAGGTCTCCGAGAACAGCCAAAGCCATGCTGTTAATACCACAGGGCTAGATCAACCTGTTCCATGCCAAGGCCATATGGGAGACTTCCCGGGAGAATGGCACAAAGAAACAAAAGGTCTCTGGAATCCTCTGAGGATTGCTGGGTGAAAATGGAATTTGGGCAGTGAGGCAAGAAGCATCCAGGCTGACGTCTGTGGGGTATCGCACATAAATTCGAGATACTTGCACTCAAGCAGGCGGGTAAACCCCAAGCAGTGCCTAATATCTGAGCCTGTCCCTAATCCCCAGTGCCTTCTGCTCTCACCCTGCATGGACCTAACTGCGCTTTGAACGGGTGCAACTTGTGTCCTCTTGCTGCACTTCTGGTTGCATTTGTGGAGACGAAACAATGGCCGGCGGAGCAGACACCCCTTTCGGTATTTCCCTCCATGGCAGCCCTGGGGGAGGTATGAATGAAGCTGGCGATAAGGTGAGCAAGGAGTCGGGTCCCAGCACAAGGGTCCTGGTTCCATCCTTATGGCACAATGCGGTTAAAATGAACAGAATCAGTCCAGAGAGAAAAGAACAAAGACAAGAGCCCTTTCTGTAACTTAGGGTCCTAAGATAGCTTGCTCCCCTCACCCCCACCCCAAATTCCTTTTTAAGTAATACAGGAGAAACATGTCCCTGCTGGCACTGAATTTAAAGTGACTATGAATTCCTTATGCTACATCCTTCCCACCTCATCCAGGGCCGTGTTTCAAAGCAGAGAATGGACCGTATCTGTATCTCCACCCAGGACTGCCACCTCTGTCCCTTGTAGAGACACCTCGGCTTATCCTTGACAGTGGCAAATTAAATACAGTGTAAGAAACAGGCCCCCAATGATGCTGCCTCCTTCATCAGGATTGTCCAGTTTAATCCTGGCACCGCATCTGGGGAGGGGAGAGGGCAGCAGAGAAAAATGACAGGAAGCAATAAAGGAGCTAAAAATAAATGTGGAAGTGTGTAGATGTGAGTTTATGTGAGTTTAACTGAATATAAACAGGCTGATTGGATCAGGCATCAACCGGTGAACACAAGGTTTATAAGCTCTGTGCACTTGCTGTATCAAATTGGCAAAACCTCTGGATGGGTGAACTAATCCACTGTCAATGGGAAATCTTAGATGACACGATGAAAATGGTTGTAAACCAAGGAAGGCTGTGAAGTACAGAGAGTGATTTGATAACATCCCGGCTTGCTTGGGCTCAGCTCTAATAGAGTCTACGTAGGGGTTTATCTGTGATTGGGAAAAGCACTCCACAGTCCCAAAATATCACAAGGTGTCCACAGACATAAGCCAGTCATGATGACAAGAGTTATAAAAAGACTCCCATGTTTTGGTTAACAAATATGGTAAGAACTGCTATGATCTATCAATTTATTAACTGCCACCTTGGCCAGACTTTAGGCCAGTGCAGAAATAATGGAGATGATCTGACTGGCAAGGCAAATGCAATCCTATTGTACAATACAGCAGGCTGGCCCAGCAGAGTCCACTCTGAGCCAGAACCCATAAGTAGTTTCAAGCACTCAAAAATCTAACAGTAAATAACTTCACGCAAGACTGAAGGCAAGTCATTAAGACCCATCCAGGTCTAAGTGTTATATGAAAATGTTCATGTCGTTCATTACCTTCCAATCATAATGCAAATTATGGAAAATAATGAGAATGTTTACCCACCAAACTAATAGGGACTGGTATTTCAAAGTCTACCAGAATTAAGCCAGGCCATAAGAAATGTTCTTATTCTCTGACATTTGACTGGCTTTGCTTTTCCTTCCTTTCCTGCTGACCCACTTCAAAGGTTTCAAGCTGGAAACACTAATCACATTCTCGTTTGCTGGAGTAAGTCCCCACTCCTTTTGCTTCCTGCCTAGTGTCTCCGTTCACACCCAAAGTCATGCTCATTACCTGGATACTCATGTCTTCAGGAGCTCACACCGCACACCCCCAAACATAGCTGTTTGCTTGTACACTGCCTCCCTGGCCTCCCGTCTTAAAGATGGCATGGGTTTCTAAAAGGCATATAAAATCTTTTTTTTTTTTTTTAAGATTTTATTTATTTATTTGACAAAGAGCGAGCAAGAGAGGGAACACAAGCAGGGGGAGTGGGAGAGGGAGAAGCAGGCTTCCCGCTGAGCAGGGAGCCCGATGTGGGGCTCGATCCCAGGACCCTGGGATCATGACCTGAGCCGAAGGCAGACGCTTAACGACTGAGCCACCCAGGCGCCCCTCTAAAAGGCATATAAATGGGCACTCCAGTTAAGTAGTGAGATTTTAAAATGTGAAGGAGGTTATGTGTTTATATTTTATCTGGAACACTGCCAGACTTGATGATATCTGTTGGGTTTTATTTCTACACGGAAAATACAGGATTTCAAGGGTATAAATGCAGAAAATCATGTTCGTGTGCACATATGCATGAATGTATGTGCACATGAGCACACAACTGGTAAGAGTTTATATTTTTTAAAAACTTGTACCGCCTAGCCCCTCAGATTACTTTATAAGGCAAATAATCATCTCATATTTTATTACACAAATCCTCTTGTTAGTATATTAACTTCTAAGCATCTTTAGTGCAAATGATCACATACATACAGCTCTCTCATACATGCTTTGGTGCTAAAATTCAGATTCAGAGAATAGTTAAAAATCGGCCAAAAAGAACATTAAAAAAAATACAAAAACCCACTGGGGATATGGGAGGGAGCGTACGTGGAGCAAAAGGACAAAGCCAGCTGGTTAGCTGGCCTTTTAAAAGGTATCTGGGAATTAGGCTCAAGGCCATTAATCCTACAGTTTTCGCTCCTCTGCCAACTCACTGCTTACATTACCAAGCCATCATCCAGATTAAAAACGGGTGTCCACAAGGGTTTCTGCTTCCCCAGGAACCCTCCTCTTTACCCTCCCCACCTGTGCCCCCTCAACACAGCAGCAAAGGGGAATCTAAAAGAACAATATTAAAATAAAACGAGGATTTAGGGATTTGGGGAAGTGGACAGAGAGCAGGTTCTTATCTAGGCTTTAGCACAATATTGCTTCTTCAAAGTCTTCTTAATTACATTTAGAGAGAACAGGGGACAGACTAGCCTGCCTTCGAAATTCACTGCTCTTTAACAAAGGGGTCGCTTTCACAGGTTTTATCCCCAAGGGAGAGCAGTGAACTTCTGAGCTGAACTTCCCTCCACTGGCCTCCACCCACCAGCTCCTGTCCCCATCATCAGTTTTAAGGACAGCATTCGGCATCCTCCCTACTCCCGAGGGCCCCTACTTGCCAGCTATCTGTCCACAGAATTTCTCTGCCATGCAACTGCGCGATATTTTCAACTGGAAAGAATATGTGGCTAATAAGGCTGTGTTTCAACGATGCCAAAGCAGCAATTAGTTAAAAACTGATTAATTCAAACAGAGCTAGTTGTTCTCTCCATTCAGGACAAAACCAGCCTCATGTGGCTTCTTCACCTGTAACATATGACCTGTTGACACTCCCCCTAATATAAACAGAGAATATTAAACAGTATGCAGCAGGGCACAGACCATGCACAGCACCCACCTGAGTGGAGGTGAGTTTTCAAAAGTGGCTGGTCATCTGGTAATGGGGTATGGTGGTCTTAACTGCTTTCGCCAAGGAATGGACGCTCCAGGTTCACCTCTATTGTGGCCCTACTATGTGCCAGAATCCAGTGCTAGGCACTCTTCGAACATTATGTCAATGAACACTTGTAACCATTTGTAAGGTCATATTGGTTAAGAACCTGAGTTCTGGAGGGGCACCTGGGTGGCTCAGTTGGTTGAGCATCTGACTCTGGATTTTGGCTCAGGTCATGTTCTCAGAGTCTTGAGATCAAGCCCCGCATGAGACTCCACGTGCTGGGCATGGAGCTGCTTAAGATTCTCTCTCTCCCTCTCCCTTTGCCCCTCCCCCTGCTCTCTCTCAAAAAAAGTAATAATAAAAAGAAAGAAAGAACATGAGCTCTGGATCTAAAGCACGCCTTGGTTTCCAACCCACATCCACCACTTTCTAAGAGTGTCATCTTGGCTGGTCACCTGGCGTTTTTAAGCCTCTAAGTTTGCTCCTTTTGAATGTAAGAACCTACCTTATAAGGTGGTTATGAGAATAATACTGAGCACACAGCTTGGCACATAAGAAGTGCTTTCTAGGTGGCTCTGGTTATTATTATAATACCCATTTTATATAGAGGCAAATCCAGGAATGGGCTCCTAATTTGCTTGGCTCCAAAGTGTGTACTCTTTCATACACCTTATTATCTCATGAATCCACACCATACGGAGACACACCAAGATGTGGAGTTATCTAGGCTCTTTTACAACCAAACCTTCAAATTAGCCACTCATGCTCTCAGGTCTTCCCTAATCCCACACTGGGGTCTCTGCATTGATTTCCTTTGTCACCGAGGTAATGTGTGGGGAGCAGCTCTTCAGGGGACATGCCTCCCTGTGGGATCCCAGGCACAAGGTCCCAGACGGTCATCTTGAAGATGTTCCGAAGATTCACTATTTTTCCTAGTTTCAATCTTGCCAGTTTGGTGGATATACAAGGTTGGGACTTTCTGCTACGGAAATGCTGAATGAGACAGAGGTGGCTCGGAAGCATCATGGTGTCCTTACCTTTTCAAGTGTGATTAATCATATCTTTTTAATTCAGCTATTGTTAACTTACGCCTCTGTGACAAGCTGACTTCCAACCTCCTCCCCCACTGCCACCTCTGCGGGTTGTGTAAAATGTGTGAACAGCTGAGGGCCACATGAAGCTTTGTAAGTTATAATGGTGAACATCCTAAAAAGTACACTAATGGCCTTTCCAGGCAGAGCTGGATATAAGGGAGGAAAAGAAACAGAACAAAACAGACAGATGCAAGCACAGATTCCAACTCTGTTATCTTGCAGCAATTTATTTATGGTAGATGGCTGCAACATTACCTACTAAACTCAGTCTGCAGAAGAAAAATAAAAATGAATGAACACGGCTCTCCCAAGCTCAGAAAATGATACCAATCAGGTCAGTAAATAGGAAACTACAGTGTTACCAATTCCTGATTTGTTTTGATTAAAAAAAAAAAAAAACTGGCCCCCAAATGCTTTCTTTCTCTAACCTCCAAATCTGTAGGTGGAGAAAAATGAAGTGATTGATAATAAACTGTTCACTATTAAAAAAATATACATGCAATTTGAGTAAAAGGCCATTTACTCTATTTTTTGAATGCATTTATTCCATACTGATAAATATGCATTTACACTGGAGAGAAGACTGTCTTCAGAATAGGCATTTACTAGGATTAAATTTACATTCTCTGTCTAAACACACACACACACAAATGCACATACTTTAAGGTACAGCGGAGCACATTGCTCTCACATTTGCAAACACTAGAAAGGCAAGTTTTTTAAAGAACAGTTTTACAACTTTAGAAGCTGGTAGAAATATAATTTTCTAATAGCAGCTTTAAGATTTTGGAAAACATAAAAGAAAAGTGACCTGTTTTAATGACAAAGCATTCATAACGTGTCTTCGTACTTGAGAGCCAGCTCAGTCTCAGCCTACCATTGCAAAGGGGAGAAATCTGGGTGTATAAATAATTAGGCAATCTCCAAATGAGTCTGCAGCTGCCCTAAGATGAGCCTGCTGATAGTGTGTTCACAGAACATCAGTTTCTCTTAAAAGTTGCTTTTGAAAGGATCAGCTGGGTTCCTATGGGTTAAAACACAAGCATTCTGAGACAGCTTGTGTTCAACAACCACATAAATCTATTAATCCAATCTAGAGGGATGGGGGAGACCAAAGATTATGTCTCAAAGGCAACGTAGGCCCATGTCTCGAAGACGCAGCAAGATAAAGGCAATGAACGTAAAGTCAACGCTTATTAGCTGTCCGGGTTTTGTACTTGATGCCACTTTTTGGGGCTGGAGAATCAGGAAAGTATATGTCCGAGGAAAGTGGTTCTCTGTATGTGGCAATTTGAGCAAAGAACGCTCTATGTCAAAATATCTTCCCTTGCGCTCTATGTGTGCTCCTAAGCGTTGGTCTAAATTCAGACAGGAGTTATGACGGGAATGGAACTCCTCTAATGCATCGGGGGCGGTTTTAGGTCAACCACAGCAAAAACAGATCCAGCTCCCGCTTCATACTAGGTGTTGGTCTGAGAGAGAGATCCATCACGATGACTCTAGGAAGATTCTCGGCTTCATGGGGCTTGAGCCTTGTGGGCTAAGCCAACACGTAAACAGTTCATTTCTACACAATGAGAGAAGTGTTCCATGGGAGCACGAGGAGGACGAAGACCTGCCTGGAGGTGAGATAGATGGCCAGAAGGGACATCTGAGTTGAGGCACTCAGCTAAGCAGAACAAGGCTAAGGCAGCATGAACACTGTCACTCTTCAAACACGTGGGATTTTATAAATGTTATATACTTTTTACGTATCAAAAAAACACAAGGAAGCTCTTTTCTCTGTTTTTAAAAGCAAGCTGAAAACAGCGGACTCTTTGTGTCTGGCAGAGAATACCTACAACAGGGTTGCTTACTGAGTTCATTCCAGTTCAAGATCTAGAATGGCTCGATACCAGGCTGATGCCACGAACTCACTGTTGGAGGCCACTATTCACCACAAGTCTAATTCTGGAGCAGAAATCCATTCTACGCTGATTCACTCCCGTTACTGACAAATAGGGAAAAACTCCCACATATGGCTGAGCTGCAGCCACCACGGGCAGCGGACTCCACTCCTTTGGCTTGGAATCAGCAGAAGCCTAGAATTAGCTGGAGACCCGACCGCCACAACACAGTCTACTGTCTCTAAACTCGGGATCCCACAACCCCCGTGTGATTCACTTTCAGCAGTAAGAGGTGTGACGGCTCCTGGAACTGGTGGGAAGAAAAAGCAGAGGAAAAGGGAAAGTTGGTACCATGATGGGTAGTGACTTTTCCTCAAGTCATCGTTACTTTTGGAAGTAGGTAATACCATCCCTGGATTTACTGATGAAGTTCAGAGGTTAAGTAACATGCCCAGGGACATAGAGTTGAGGAGCGGAACATCCATGGTTCAGGCCCAGGTCGGCCTGACCCGAAAGCCTACGACACCATTAAAAGAGTTTTCTGAGTCCTACTGAGGTAGACACTGTGTAAACTGTGCAAAGACTCAGTCAGTCCTTTGTGGAAGTAGAGGACCTGTAAGAAGTGCTACTGAAGCCAGAATTCTGATCTGCCAGAAATGAGATCCAGCAGAGCTGAGTCCAGCGTTTTCCAAGGCACTACTTGGCAAAATCAGAGCATTTTACAGTACTCGGCCAAGCACTGTTACGATAATTAGCTCCCCGGCACTTATAGGGGAAACAAGGTGCCAAGCAAGGTGGATGGCAAAACATATGAAGAAAACAACCCAACGCCCTGCTCCAGCCTCCAGGAACCCTGCTCCAGCCTCCAGTAACCCTGCGCAGAGCGCGGAACAGAGCGGAACAGATCAGGCTCCTGCGGGTGAAACAATGCATTACCTATCTTCTCCTGCTCCTTTCTTCCTTTCTCCTCTATTAAGGCCAAGGAGCAGCTCAGGTTTGTGAGTTAGCTCACATACCCTTAAATAGAATCCTTGTCATTGTCAGACATGGGAAGGGATGTTACAAATACATTCAACAATCTGGGAGTAAGAAATTTCTTTCTTTTGTCACTAAGGTGTTGCTTAATTTTCCCATCAAATCTCTAATTTTAAAAAGGGAAAAGTTTGTTTTTATTCCACAAATGAGAGAGAGAGAGAAACCAGGATCGGTGTACATCACCACTGAACTACGCAATCTTCAATGTCATCAGGCATTCATTCATTCGTGCCATTAAGGGTATTCGTTAAACTCTTAATATGCACACAGCACTGTGTTTGTCTACAACTAGGCCTGGCATGAAGGAAGCATAGGCCATGTATTTTCCTTGTGGTATTCGCCTATTTGAGGGGTGTTTTATTAAGTTTGGCCATATATGAAGGCTCAAACTAAGAAGAGGAAGTAGGAAGCTCTCAAGGCAAAAACTCCAATACTCTCAGAAGATATTAAGGAAAGGAACAGGGGAAGGAGAGGGGTGTTCATTTAGTTCCATGGATTCCCTAGACATCCATATAACACACTCCACTGATGAGCCAAAACTCCCTGATGAGTGATAGGAGGAAAGAAAATATTCATTTTCCACTTTAAAAACTCTGTTTATTATGAATATATTATAGCATTTTATAAATTTCCCGAAGTGTCAGATCACCCATGCTAGAATTGACTCTTAAAAAATACAAATGTGTAGGGGAGCCTGGGTGGCAGAGTAGGTTAAGCATCTGACTCTTGGTTTTGGCTCAGGCTGTGATCTCAGGGTCATGAGATCGAGCCCCGCGTCTGGCTCTGCGCTCAGCGTGGAGTCTGTTTAAGACTCTCTCTCCCTCTGCCCCTTCTACCTGCTCTCTCTCAAAATGAATAAACCTTAAAAAAAAAAACCCACAAATGTGTAAAGATTTATCATGGATTCAACTAAACATAAATCAAAATGGCATTCCTGAAAGGACCTGGGCAGTGTTAAAAATTGTCAGTCTCTGATGATCTGTACTGAATCTTCCATTTCTCCTCCTTGCACAGACAAGTTAGTCGTAAAACTTGAGACAATCTTTATCAAAATCTCAAATGGTGCCTATAATCAGGAATCCAAGGACGACAGGTTAGTATTCCTGCATTTGCAATGACATGAGAAAGAACTAGAAATAATAAAGGAGACTCAGCCCACAAAACTCAATCTGTAAGACTGTTCTAATGATGGAAGGTGGAAGGTGGAAACAATCACGTTCTCAGATGCCCTTCTTTTGAACTTCATGTGTATCAATTCAAAGGGCATGCAAAATATTTCCTAGGTTACTCAAGGGACAGTTATTGATCTTCAGTTCTTAAAATTTGTTTTTATAATTAACTAGAAGGCAAAGAGATCAGATTTATCTCTTGTTGGCATCTCTTCAGGAACTTCTAGTCCTGCTAAGAAAATCAGTTGCAACAGATCTAAGATAACAATGCTAGTAAACAATGCTGCAAAGACCTGCTCTTACGGAGATCTGGAAATGTGAGAACAGCTCCTTAAAGTATGGGACTTAGTCCTATTTCCAGGACTGCAATTATCTGGAATCAGAGTTCTTATTCTAAAAAAGAAAGGGAAGAAAAAAAAAGCAGGTCCTATAACAAACCTGGTGTCGATGTTCTTCTTTGTTAATTCAGTTTTATTTTTAAGCGTGCAAACTTATGTTTAGCAAAGAGTGAAGGTAAAAGCAGGCAGCTATGGTGTATTTTAAGGAAAAATGGAGGCGTGTAAAGAAATTTCCCATTTACGAGGTAGTGTATAACTTTGTATAAGTCACTTAAGTTCTTTGAACTTCAGTTTCTTTGTACGGGTCTACTTGTGAAGAGTGAAATGACTATATTCTTTGATATATTCCAGGTATGATAGAAGTAGAATGTGGCTTGAAGTAGAATTAAATCAGCACTCATGATTCCTGTTACTTCTCATATTCATTCTCTAATAAGTGATTCCCAGACAAGGGGCACCTCAGGGCATTGTCCCCTCCACTCGCTCAGGTGGCTTCATGGAATTCCTTGGGACAAAGTTCTGTGATTGAGAAGCCCAAGGGATCACATTTCAGCCTGGAGGAACTCAGGAGGTGGGGGGAGGTAGGGGAGGGGGGACTAGGATAAAAAGAAAGAAGGAGGAAGACAGAGAAAGAAAGAGAAAGGAAGAAGTATGCAGGAAAAAATCACTCTATGGATAGTTTCCACTCCAAGTGAAATCAAAGCACATTCCTCCAGGTAGTGGTTACGAAGGGTGCGTTCACTTTGTAAAAACTGGTCAAGTTGTTGACTTATGATTTGTGGACTTTTTTGTATGTATATTATGTATATTATAATGATATATATTATGCTTCAATAAAAATGCTTCCTTTAAATGTCTTTCAAAAAGAACTACAAGAGCTTTTTTTTTTTTTAAAGATTTTATTTATTTATTTCACAGAGAGACACAGCGAGAGAGGGAACACAAGCAGAGGGAGTGGGAGAGGGAGAAGCAGGCCTCCCACCGCGCAGGAGTCTGATGCGGGGCTCGATCCCAGGACCCTGGGATCATGACCTGAGCCGAAGGCAGACACTTAACGACTGAGCCACTCAGGCGCCCCTTACAAGAACATTCTACCTCTAGCTCTGAGCAAAGGAGAATTTAAATCAAGGAGGCTCATAAATATACCATCTGATCCAAGTGTACTCGTAAGAACTCCTGTGAAAAGAAGCCAGAATTCAAGTTCAAGAGATCTAGATTCAAATCTAGCTCTGCAGGCTGACCTTGGGCAAGTTAAGATTTTTGGGGCCCTGGTTTTCCCTTCTGTATAATGGTGCTAACACTAAGTTCCTTAAAGGCACATATAGGTATGAATGGGTAGTAATTTCCTTCCTGATTCCTACTCTACTCTGAAAAACCCTCAAGGTCAGAGTCTATACCAGGTAGTCCTGCCATCTTAATATGGTGCCTAGCACATGGTGAGCAGCTCAATAAATCTTTGCTGAATGCAAGAAGCTGACTAATAGCCAGTTTTTTTCACCTTCTAGGGACCTATAATCTAGAACAGAGTAGCAAGAATAAGTCCATAAGAACCATTCACTTCCAAGGCCCTCTACCAGCTTGCGGCTCCCATTTTCTCCCAATCACAATTAACTTCTCCAAATAGGCTGATGTCTTCACATCCCTCTGAAAAGACTATACTTTTGCTAGCTGCCTTTGCGTATCTAAAACCATCCCTCTCTGCAGGAGTGGCTTCCCCTTTGCCATTCCTTGATGTCCCGATTCCATGGTTGTCCTGACTCTTGCCTCGTATTTGCTTATTCCCAATTCCCACAGCAGTTGCTGCCTGACCGTTCCCCACCATTCGATTGCTGACCTAATGCTTCAACCTTACACTTTGCGTATCTGGTTTTCTTCACAGCAAGTAGCACATGGTAAAGAGCTCGACAAATAATGAGTTTTCATTAACTTAATTCTTGGGACACTGGAACAGAACCCATCTAAATAGTGGTTTAGACGAAGTCATGGCTGGATCGGTCTCATGGAAGAAGAATATATAAACCAGCAATGCCAAAACACAAGACAAGACTGATGCCCGTAGTGATGGATTTCTTTCCCATTGAATTCAGGAACCCTCAGAACCCTTCTCAACACAGCAGTCCAGGAAGCCACTGCCAATTGTTCTGAGTTGCCATCAGTTGGAATCTATCAACTTACCCCATAAATAAATATCCTCCCAAATGACATCTCTCCAAGACCTTATAACCTCAGAGCACATTTCCAAAATCTGCCCTAACACATGCACTACTTCCTGTGGACCTTAGAGCACAAGACATTCATACTTTGTATGTTAAACTTCTTATATACAACTGGTATACCTCAAAACCCAAACAACAAAAAGGTGGTGTACCATGGGCACCTGAAAAACTAATGAATGAAAAATATTCTACAGGGAAAACACTCGTCTTCTTGGGAAAGCAGAGTGTATGTTTTACATCTATTTTAAGGAGAATGATGATGACTTTAACAGGTATGAGCTTTATGAGATCAGAAGGCAGAGGTCATGTCATACAGGTCTTATCCCACACCATAAACTCATTCTATATTATTTGGCGGATATGGAACTATCATTATTCAAAATTTGAAGAATTCCAAGTGCAGAAAATGAATGAGACAAGACAGATTGCTTGTTTTAACATATCTCCTGCATCCCTCGGTATTAGGATGGCCCAGACCATGCCTGACACTACATATTTGCCCAAAAACAGCCCTGAATTCTAGTAAGAGACCTGGCATTCTCCACAGAATTCCTTCTTGACATCCTCCTCCTCACACCCGTCCCAAATAATTCTCAGATCAAACCAGGCTGCCTCAGCAAAGCAAATGTGTTCACATAGGCAAGTCAACCAAAATCCAGATTCTTGCCCAAACACAAACAGGTGACAAGGACTTGCCCGCATTTTCATAGTTAAGACGATCAGCCCATTGAAGGGCCTAGCAATTTTCATCATTAACAATTCTGTTCCACCCTTGTCCCCATTTTTCAGACTTTAAACACTGTAAAACGCTTAGTCTAGGTACCTACCAACAGAGTCCTATGCAAATGGTGGGGGAACAATCCACAAAGCCTCTGTTTCAGAATGATGCCCCTTTCTGATAATAAGTGTGTTTCCTGCCCATCCTCTGACTTCTGTCGTTAGTGGGAACACCACTACCTTAAAATAACACTGTAATCGCTTACTGCTGAGCACACTGGTGCTTTCAGTGTTGACACTTACAAATGAAAAGCTCTATTAATTAATAATAATGGAAAATGAGATACTCTGAATGAGAAATATCCTCTTGCTTTGCTGTTTTTAGTAGCCACTAGTTCTGCCGTATTACGCATGAATTAATAAAACATGCTGTGAGGTTTACTGTCCTACCACACTTAACTTGGTCTTCCTGGTTAAACTGACATTTTTTTAAACAAAGGAACTGGTAGGTATTTATCCACCATTAGGAAGTGCTCACTTTTTAGAGCAACCTAAAAAGTTTGCTGATCAGCCTGTTAGTAAATTCAGGTATTTATATGCCTATGAAACACACCAGCCACACAGGGGGTTTGTTTGTTTTGAAACACACTTGGATAGTAAGACAGAGCGTTATAAAACATTTTGGAAGGAGTCAAACACCGACTTCCTCATCATTTGTAACATCAAGGGACAATCTATCAAACTGGACTACATTTCTCTTTCTCAAATAAGGTATAAACTTCAAAGAAACAAATTTCTGGCTCATTTTAGCCAATGTTAGTTTTCCACTGATTTAGGCAATGTTTGTTTGCTATCCACAAATGAGCTTAAATACCATGTACAAAGTCTTTTTACACAAAGAAATGTTATCAAAAATATAGAATTATAGGCGAATGGTATTTTTTCCGCTGAGAGAACTATGCTCCAAACCTGGGGGGAATAATAAATGACCTTAAAACTGCTATATATCTCATACAAATCAGTTTCTAAATAATTCATTTTACAATAGGCTCAGACAATGATTAAAAACAGAACCAGCCAGGTAAAGGTAACTGTGGCCTAAAGAGATACTTCCTGCCCTCCACTGACAAATAGTTTAGTTGGTGACAGGAAGGGAAGCAGGCAGGACCCCTGGCTTCCTGGGTCCATATCTGGTCCTTCTTCTCAAGGAGCTCATGCTCAGCCTAAGTTTGGTGGTTTTGTGCACTTGAAATAAATATGAAACAAAATGGGAACAAAACCCAAAGCCCTTTTTTTGGATTTATTCATCATTAATACTGTTCACTAAATAAACAAGGATAATGCCTACTGGTCCATGAACACGATCAAATACATTTATGTTTATAATTTTAAAGGGGGGCGCCTGGCTGGCTCATCAGTGGAGCATGCGACTCTTGATCTCAGGATTCTGAGTTCAAGCCCCACGTTGGACACAGGGATTACTTACAAATAAAATCTTAAAAAAAAAAAAAGACTTGGGTTCACGTTTCATTGCCTATTATTACCTGATCTCTTTGAACTCCAGTGTCCTCATCCATAAAATGGACTGGTAACATTAGCTAGAAATGGATTTTTTTCCTTGTAAGTGAAAAGGGTAGCCTCGCGTTTCTAATCGCATCGGAACGGCCTCATTTGGCATTTCTTAATGTCTTACTCTTAGGTGAGCATAGCTCCCCATTACCTCTGTTTTGTTCATTTCTAGCCATGGCAGCAGGGTTATCTGCAGCAGCCCCCGTAAATCATGCCAAATGAGTTGGCAAAGTAAACTTCGTTAGAAAGGGAAAAAATTAAACAATAAAAGCCTGCCCAGCTCTCAAATAAAACAGGTCTCCATCCAGATGTAACAGTACAAAGTGTAGGGGCGGGGTGAGGTACAGGCCCCAGGAAGGGAAGCACTGCCCTTTTGTTTCAGGCCGTGGATCCCCAAGTAAGGCACTTCCGTTCTTTTGATCTGCCAGCAAAGGCCCTTCAAGGCTCCCGCATGGCCACTCCCATGACAATGCTGTAATAACTGAGCTGTCAGAAGTAATAGAAATGTGTTTAAACCATGGCATTTTATTATCCTTTAAAGGCCCTAATTCTACTCCAAATGTTAGGGAATGAGGTGTCTTGAAACACCTTTAAGGGAAGGGGAGGGTTCTCCATGAAAAGAACACACCAAAGGCCTAGGGCAGTGCCGACATTAATTTAAATACCTTTGAAATGCTCATCATTTTTGCTGTCTATTCAAGTTAAACAGGAAAAAAGAAAAAAAAAAAAAGGATGGGCAGCTTTAACAAAAGCGCTATTATGCTGCGAGGTACAGAGACCTCCAATAAATTCTTGTTGACTAGGACCCAGGAAAGACTTCTCAAAAGCTCCAGAAGAGAGGTTAAGGGCAGAGTTCCTCTTCTTGTAACTGCTGCTCTCAGAAAATATACTCACTTGGTCAACTTCTTTTTTTTTTTTTTTTTTAAGATTTTATTTATTTATTTGAGAGAGAGAATGAGAGACAGAGAGCATGAGAGGGAGGAGGGTCAGAGGGAGAAGCAGACTCCCCGCCGAGCAGGGAGCCCGATGCGGAACTCGATCCCGGGACTCCAGGATCATGACCTGAGCCGAAGGCAGTCGCCCAACCAACTGAGCCACCCAGGCGCCCCTGGTCAACTTCTTTATTGAGCTACTTCTTAGATGCCCAGGGATGGGTTCTGGGCCCAGGGGGACAGCCTGGAGCATGAGGAGGTTCCTACTCTCATGGAGCTCCCGTTCTACTGGGGGATAGAGACAAGAAACAAGCAACAGTAACAGGTGAGGGAAAGAAAGTAAGTCAGAGTACAGCAAGCGAAAGTGACAAGGGGGCACCCCATATTAAAAAGGACGGCCAAGGAAGGCCTGTCTGAAGAGACTGCCCTTGAATATTGGAGAGGCCAGAATGGGCAGAAGGATGTAAGTAGCCCTGTGAAGATTAGACAGAAAGCTATGCTGGTAGAGGGAATGACAAGTGCAAAGACCCTGTGGTGGGAGGTAAGAATAAGCTTGGAATGTCTGAGGAAAAGAAATGGCCCCTGTAGCTAGAAACTCATGAGGGAGGTGAGGAAATAGTACAGATGTGGTGGGGAGGCAAGCCATGGCTAGGTTTCTGAGAACCTTGTAGACAACAGGACTGGATTTAATTCCAAGTACAATGGGAAAACTTTGCAGGTCTTAAGGAAGGTTTTTAATACAAGGACAATGCCATGCCTCCCTTATCTTTAAAGCCCATCTCCAGCTTTGGGGATGGGAGCCATGCTTGTGATCATGCCTAGACAGATAAAGAAGGTCCCCACATACCAACGAACCGGGGCTGGGGGTCTCCGTTGACCATCAAAGTCTGTGTGTATCCCTGACATGTCCCCTCACTCCACCACCTTCAGTTTCTTTATGGGCAAGACAGGGTGGTGAAGAAAATTACCAGTCCTGTTGTTTGCTCATTCTGTGATTATTAGGTTATAAGAACTGAATCACTGACCAAACCCCAACATTTACTGCAGATAGAAATTCTAGCCACTTAACATGCCATCCATTGAAAGTTTCTTACATTGGGATGTTAAATGGAAAAACAGAACTACAGTATAATAATGTTGACTAGAAAACAAATTAGAGAGAAGGACTGAAAAACAGCATTAAAATGAATGAATGACTGTCAATGTCATGAGAGATAGGACTGGGGACAGTCACAGACTTGGAGGAGTTGAAGGGGACATGAGGACTAACTGCAGTGTGGGTTCTTGGATTGCATCCTGGAACAGAAAGAGAAGCAAGGAAAAATCTGATAGAATCCAAATAAAGTCTGTAGTTTAATTCATGGTATTATACCAATGCTAATTTCTTAGTTTGGATAATTATACTATGGTTATGTAATAGGTATACTTTAGGGAAAGATGGGTGAAGGATAGGAAGGAACTCTTGATACTTTCAGAACTTTCCTGCAAGTATAACATTATTTCAAAATCAAAAGTTAAAACAGGAAAGGCTGATTTGTAGCATATAATTGCTGGTGATATAGATCTCTTAAAAACTTAACTATTTTTATTTCTTATGTCTATAACTTTATGCTATTAATAATTCCAAAAGGAAAAAAAATCACAGTAGGAGGTTATATTCACTGTCACCATTTCTCAGATCATTTTCCTTTTCTGGAAACTTCTACTGGCGAAAATGTATAAAGGAATTCATTTCCAGGATGTCCAGGATGGGGCCTCATATGTTTTCCCTCGGACAAGTGCAATCTGCCTTCCAGTTCCTCTTAGGAGGCTGTCTCCGTAGTGGGTTAAAGGCCTCGGCCAGACTGGCAACACAAGGGCCAACATTTTCGGGAGCCCCTGTGAGACTACATGAGTCAAGCCTTGGGAGGCCAAGATGGACTGCTAATGAAGATGGAAATCACGACGCCGCAAGCAGAGCGCGATCAGAACTGCAGAGTGTTCCAGCAGTGGGCGACCTCCTCCTGTGATGCCTGTGTCTGCTTGCAGGCTGGGCCTCTCCAGAGCTCCGGGAAAGCCGGGCCGCCTGGTGCCAGGGTCTGACCGCCGCTAACCCACGCCACCCGCTCTCCCTGAGAGCTCAAGGCCGCCGGAAACACAGCCAGTTCGGCTTTCCTGTGACTTGAAACTACAGCCTGGCAGTAGATGTACTGAGCTGTTGTGACAGCTAATGAGAACAGCAGGCCACAGAGGGAGGAAGGAAGAAGAAACCGTGGGGAACAGGAAAAGAAATGAACTGAGAACCAATCACATGGGAGCCCGTCTCTGCTTCACATGTTCTGGAGCTTAAACCATCACCACAACCCCGTCAAAGTGTCAGAGTCCTCATTTCACAGATGAGTTGACCAAGGCTTAGAAAAGTCTAGTAACGTGACTGTTTTGACTCTACCTTGAGAACACTTTCTACAAGATTGTGGCAAGATCCGTAAGATCCTGGACTAGTGAAACAATACAATTAGTGCTCTGTGTGTGTGTGTCTCAGAGAGAGCTTTGCTGTTAGGTGCCCCTGGTATGCAGTGAACCACAGCCACGCCCAGGAGGCATAAATCTGTGAGATGTCAAGCTCCAGGGATGGATGATGCTGCAAGGCATCAGGCAAAGAGCTTGGACTCGGGAGTCAAATGCCCAAGGCTGACTTCCGGTTCCAAGACTTACTAGCTGAGTGACTCCGGCAAATCACTTGTCCCCTCCAAACTTCATCTTCCTTATCTTTACAATGGGCATAATCGTACTTGCCTCCGGATGCAAGCAGGTGCTTAATGCAGAGACTGGCACACAGTGAGTTCTTTAGAATTACTAAGTAAGTTCTTCCGTGATTAATTTTCCCCAGTTATATAATCAGACCAAAGGCAGGAGAGGATCACAGATTAGATGATCTCCAAAATGGCCGTAGACACAGGCCAAGGTTTCCTATCTCCTGGTAACCGATGGGCCAGCTGGAAAACACGTTCCACCAACCATCAGAAGAAAGCAGAGACCCTGAAATGTGATTACTCCAACCATTATAACTCTAAAAATGAAATCCACTCAGTCTGAATGGCCTGCTCACACCCCCTACCCAATGAGTAACTGAGTCTAAATACCATAAATGAAGACAAGGGGCAAAAGCCTGCAAATGATGGTCAACAAAAAGCAACAAACACTCGACAGCCAAACAGAAAGCAAATCGAGAGCCAAGAGCAAATGGGGAACCCTCTTGGGGAATCGGCCTTGGGGAGAAGGCAAATGGTGGATCCGAATTTTACATTTCCCATATACGCTTTTAGAGGAGCTTGTGAAAAAGCATCATCGTTAACATCTGTTTCCTATTCTCAACTCAGGAAAGAGTGTCGGCTTCCAGGATACCTAGAAACCGCTCAGCTTTCATTTCCCTCTGAGCTGGCCAGCCACAAATTTGAGTTTAATACCACATAATCGTACCTTTCTCTAGGACTCAGTTTGACATCTTATACAGAGCAAGCACTTTGTGGATTGGACCCATGGAATTAGTTTATTTTTTAAAAACACCAACAGTCGGGGCGCCTGGGTGGCTCAGTCGTTGGGCGTCTGCCTTCGGCTCAGGTCATGATCCCAGGGTCCTGGGATCGAGCCCCGCATCGGGCTCCCTGCTCCGCGGGAAGCCTGCTTCTCCCTCTCCCACTCCCTCTGCTTGTGTTCCCTCTCTCGCTGTGTCTCTCTGTCAAATGGATAAAATCTTTAAAAAAAAAAAAACAAAACACCAACAGTCTACAACACCAACATTCTCTTTTCACAGGGAGTTACCAACAAGTAACTAGGACACCCTTTTAGAAATGCAGAAGAGGAAAGAAAAATGAAAGAGGAGAAGAAGAATGAGGGGAGCAGGATGGAGGAAGAGGGGAGAGAAAGAAGATAAGAGAGCTACTTTTTTAAAAAAGGATTTTTTTTTTATTCTTATATTAATCCCCATACATTACATCATTAGTTCTAGATGAAGTGTTCCATGATTCATTGTTTGTGCATAACACCCAGTGCTCCATGCAGAATGTGCCCTCCTCAATACCCACCACCAGGCTAACCCATCCTCCCACCCCCCTCCCCTCTAGAACCCTCAGTTTGTTTTTCAGAGTCCATCGTCTCTCATGGTTCGTCCACCCC
>NC_138372.1:151986496-152036978 GCF_054177405.1 Leptonychotes weddellii
AGTGAGGTCATATGATACATGTCTTTCTCTGTTTGACTTATTTCGCTCAGCATAACACCCTCCAGTTCCATCCACGTTGTTGCAAATGGCAAGATCTCATTCCTTTTGATGGCTGCATAATATTCCATTGCATATATATACCACAGCTTCTTTATCCATTCATCTGTCGTTGGACATCTTGGCTCTTTGGTCTAATACTCATTTAACAGAGCGGATGGGGTCGGATGCAAGCACGGTTGCACGTGCTCAGGAACATTTGCTACAGATGTCCTTTCTGTGTGTCCAATAGAATGGTCTCAGTTGGTACAGGAGACAGAACAGGCCACGAGGGTGTGGCTGGACAAGGAATCATACATTCCATCCCGGAAGTCTTCCCTTGGTGCTGGTACTGGTACACAGGACCTACCTTCCCTCCTTTCTTTTCACTCACTCACCAACTTAGCATTTATCGAATGCCGAGCATGCATCCTGTGCCTTTCTGGAGATCTGCAGATGCCAGATCCCTGTTAGGGGGCTGGCAGCAAGGATCCTGCCACAGTGGATGTTAATGTGGAGAGTTCTCTGCTCTTTCCAGGGATGCTACTGAAGTCACCAGTTAGCACTGCTATCTGCCAAATGACTTCCTTTCTGGGCTTCAAAGACTCCGTAATGCAGCTTGCAGCAGCGTGAAAGGCTGGAACAAGAGACATCACTACACTAAATGTGAACTTGGTATTTCCTATTCCTCAGCAATGTGACTTCTTGGGATTGATATCATACTCAACTTTCTAAAACTTCACAGCATTCAACAAGAGTGAGCTTCTGCCCTGCACGAGGCACACCGCCAGGTCCAATGAGTGACACGAAGAATACTATGGTTCCTGCCCCAAAGGAACTCCATCTATCAGTGGCACCTGGAAATAGGGTCCAGCATACATGGCAATGACCATGTGGCCCGGTATAATGCATGTGCTGGTCTCCACTGACGGCCTCCATCAGTTCCTCCCTTCCCTGAATGTGCATGCTGCTTCTCCCATCAAGAAGGGAAATCTGGGGAGCCTGGGTGGCTCAGTTGGTTAAGCGACTGCCTTCAGCTCAGGTCATGATCCTGGAGTCCCGGGATCAAGTCCCGCATCGGGCTCCCTGCTCAGCGGGGAGTCTGCTTCTCCCTCTGACCCTCCCCCCCTCTCATGTGCTCTCTCTCTCTCTCAAATAAATAAATAAAATCTTTGGGAAAAAAAAAAAAAGAAGAAGGGAAATCTGGGGGTGCCTGGGTGGCTCAGTCGTTAAGCGTCTGCCTTCAGCTCAGGTCATGATCCCAGGGTTGTGGGATCGAGCCCCACATCGGGCTCCCTGCACCGCGGGAAGCCTGCTTCTCCCTCTCCCACTCCCCCTGCTTGTGTTCCCTCTCTCGCTGTCTCTCTCTCTGTCAAATAAATAAAATCTTTAAAAAAAAAAGAGAGAAGGGAAATCTGTTTCCCCTCTTCCAGAATCTGGGCTGTTCCTGTGACTTGCTTTAACCAGCAGCACTGCTGCAGATGGGACACTATTTTGAGTGTGGCCCTTAAGTGGCCTCGTATTTCTGCTTTTGCTCTCTAGGAATCTGCACTTGGGACCCACTATAGGGAGAGAGGTTGCACATAGGTGAACCACAGTGCCCCAGCTGAGCTGCCTGCTGAACACAGTTGCACCAGTGACCCCAGATGACACCCCAAGGAATGGGCCAAAACCCCAGTCAATGTAGGGGATTCTAAGAAACTATAAGTTGTCATTTTAAGTTCCTGTGTTTGGGAGTATCTTATTACTCATGTGAATAATCACTGCCATGATGCATTAGACCCACCGCAGAATATGAGAACAATACCCAGGGATCAGCTCCCCTACGTGAACTATCTAAAATTCTTGAGAAGAAAAAATCTACAGGTTTGCTACATTCAGTACCCCTTTCTTCCACTGTGGAGGACACTCTTGTTTTTGCCCCGCATGTCCTTGGAGAACCAAGAATGCCCCTTTATAGAAAAAATAATAAAAGAATTTCTCTTTAGGTTCATGCTCATTAAAGTGAAAATTAAAAGGACACCTGACTTTTGAAGAAATAATCACTCTATATTTCAAGTCCAAATTCAAAATCATGGCAAAATGACTTAGTCTATGTTATTTAGAAGGTCAGCTAATATTTTATCTTATAAACAATGAATGTAGTACAAAAAATTAATTCTCTACATGTCAAGACTTTTTACCGTCTGGTTCATTTTTCTCAGATTCATATGGGGCAAGATCGCCCCACGGTGTAGACAACTGATGTGGTGGCATTGGTGAGGAAGGGAAAGGAGATGGGAGTGGAAGGAACAGAATAAGGAAAAATCAAATTTCTATTTTCTAACCGCATCAATGAGATTTTTAACAGCAGAATTATTTACCAATTAGTAACACATTCCTGGATCCTAGTCTAGAGGGTCTTTCCCCGCATTATCTCCTAAGCAGGGGCAGCATTTTCACTTAGCAAAGAAAACACAAGGGAAAATCATCATCATACAAAATCTCCTGGGAAGTAAGAGGGGCTGCTCTTTTATTAGTTACCGTAGTTAGTGTTTACTGCGTGCCTTTATCCATCTGAAATGCCTTTACAACCATTCCCTAGGTACTCCTTCCCAACACCTGGGGAAGCAGGTCAGCATTATCATTTTAGGGATTACTCGAGGGAGGAGGAAACAGACCTATGGCCTTAAGTAACTAATCCACCGCTGCCCTGGGATAATAGGAGTGGCTGGTGCAGAAAGAAGCCCAGGGTGCTCCCAGTTTGGGCCTCCAAAAATTTAGCCTGACCCCACCCACAGCATGGATCCATCGGCACCTCCCGGCCCTAAAGCCCGGGAGATGCAAAACTCAGAACAAGCCTAGATCTTCAAATTCGTGGAACAGAGGATCACAGTCACAGGCTGTCCTTTATCATTTTACATCAAAAAGATGACTTCTATTTTCCTTTCTCTGTTTTAAAAATGCACTTACAGCATATAAAGTAACATCCCGGTAGGGGTGCGTTTCCTGACAGTAATGACTAGTAAAGGCTCCAGGCAAAGCCCAGGAACCTACAGTTCCTCTGGCCAGCGTCATTAACAACAAGGCAGCGGCTCCTCAAGGGGCTCTGCTCTTTCCTAATAGATACGAACAGGGGTTCCTCTTATCTGAGGATCCTGATGCACCTTACAGATACTACTCATTAAGTCTCATGAGGCTGCTCCAAGACAGACCCAAACAGAACATAAAAGGCCACCCCATTCACCAGAGGGAGAAAACAGCAAGCAGTTCATATTCTAGATGGAGTAACAACAGTTTTGCCGGAGGATGTCATTATAAACATTACCTAAAAATCTCTAATCTGGACGCTTTCTTCAGAGCCTCCTTCCCTCATTGGCAAAATGAGAATAATAATGTCGGACTGGCCGACTTCACGGGGTTAGAGTGAAGATCACATCAAGGAACAGATGTAAAGGTGCTGAGTAAACTCTGGATGCCCTACAAAGAAAAGGCCGTATTTCTGTGATCTAAGCCAACACCCAGATTTGAAGGCAAAAACGCCAGCTCTAAACATTTTGCCCTAGACAGGGAGCCTGTCCTCTGAACAGCTTGGGCATTATTTATATAAATGCAAATTCTATTTCTATGTCTGTGATCGTATTCCTATAGGGTACAGGAGATGAAAAAGAGAAAGCAAAATCAGAGTCAGAGCATACAGACACAACAATTATCCTTGATTGTAATGTTTGCATATATTCAACATTCAAATTTTTTTTTTTCCCCTCTGCCTGGAAAACATTCAGGATAGAAGAAATAGGACTATATGCTCAAACTCTGCATAGGATTATCTTGCCTTATTCAGATTTGTTTTCTTTTCTGCACCCCAGTTATAAAAATTGCAGCTTCAAAATTGCACTTAAATCCCTGTAAGAACTGCGAATGTTCAATTGCCAATTGGATTTGCTGCTGGAGGAAGTAATCCACTTTGGCTCATAGACGGCTGCTCTTGGAAAGGAAACCGGTCTTCTCAAAACTGTCGTGGGCTACCTGAGCTACACAGCCCTTAGCACTTAGCCCAAAATGCCTTCCTGCAATTCCCAAAGGTCTTCCTTCCTCAAGAAGAAAGGGACACGCCTCCATCCATTTGAAGAGGTCAATTGATTTTTATCTCACAAGGTCTAAGGCAAAAGAAACCTGGCAATTTGCTCTCATATACAGTACTTTCCCAAGGGGTTGACAGTGTCATGAGAAACTATCAGTAGCCGTTGGAATTCAAAAGCACAGAGGGGCGGGTTGCTATGCTCCTTGAGTGGGCCAGTGGCCAACTTTAGTTTCATTGAGAAACTTTTGCTATGTAACTTTCCACGAGCATGAAAGTGATGGGGGACATGTGTCATCTTTTTGACTTCCTAATCTTCTGTGATTGAGGAATTCTCCACTGTGAGAGGCTTTGGGAGGGGGCAGGGTTTGCCTCTCGTTATGGAAGCAGGAAAAGGCTAGCTCTCTCTCTCCTTGCCCAGGTAGGGTCAGACCTGGGACCTCAGGTAGCCAGCCAGATGCAGCCTTTAGCAATCAGTTGTGGCGCTGTCCAGGATCCACTGTATCTGGGATTTGCTGCCAAGGACCCAGTCAGGGTTCTCATCAGTATTTCTAGCCTACTCCTCACCATCCTGTCAATGCTGTGAACTTGTCCAATAGTTCTCACTAATTTCTTCTTCTGGTGAATTCAGCGAGAGTCAGTTTCTATTGTGTGTTGCGAGGAACCTTCACTGGACTCATCATAGGACAGAGGCAACATTTTCTAATGCTAATGCTAGATGGGGCTGTGCAGTACCTATATGTCAACCGACTGGCAGAAAAACGGGGTAGAGGATGACTTTCTTTGCCGCCTCCCCCCAAGTGTGATCTGGAACAAAGCTCTACTCAGCTGGTAGTTGGGGCACGAAGCACCCCATTGAGAATGATTGTGACGCTGCATCTTGGGGCCTCAGTAGGAACGAGCTCACCAATCAAGCAGGGTTAAGGGCTATGTGAGAGGGAGAAGGAAACACGGGGGCATGCATTCGCCATCACTGACGTATGGGAAAGGACTCGAGGACTGGGAGTTAAAACAGCTGGGTTCTGATCCCAGCACTGCCTTGCTTGTACTCAAGGAGGCCCTTGGATCCGAGGAACTGACAGTACACGGTAGCAGGTGGGACACACAGAATTTTAGACTCTACCTTCAACCTACTGAATCACAAACTGCATTTTAAGAAATTAAATAAGTGACTTAGATAGCCAACTCTAAAACTGCCTGATTTGGAAACAATTCTTTTCTCTTTTTCTACTTATTTATTAAATACCCTCTCTGTGCCTGGCACTGGGTTAGAGCTATTGGAATGTTTACAAGCAACTGACTGATCTGATCTATAGCTCACATACTATTAAGAAATTTACTTTATATGTCATCAGCTACTCTCCAGAGTAGTCCTGCGGGGGGGAGGGCAGTGAGGAGAGGGGGGATATTTTGGCTGCTATAAAAGCCAATGGGAGCAATGCTAAATGAGTGGAATCCCTTTAGGTTGTATTGCTAACAGAAGCTAAAAGAAAATTATCTGTTTACACCTTGATGCAACATCTTTCCAAATCTTCTGAGCACAAAGGCAATCAACAGTTCCCAGTAATTACTATGCCACCTCACACTGGCCTCCTTGGTTACATCATGCGTTTTAGAGAAAAACAATTCTCACTTCAGGCCAAAACAGGTAGAGTAAGTAGGAAATCCAGGGAAACACTGCCTTCTACGCAACTGACTTAGACAGAAGGGCAGGGGGAGGACCTGGGAGGGGGTTAGGGGGTGGTGGGCGGAATCTGGTCCAGTAAGGTTTAGAAAGACATAAAACCTAACCCAAGGTTGATAAAGATTAGGGAAAATTAACATCCCCTTATTCTGCATGTTGGCATCTGCCGATTTAAAAGCAATTTTATATCAGAGATATGTTATTAATAAAGCATTTAAGTATATGGCCCTTGAAATATATACAATTTTTGATATGTAATGAGCTTACTACTATAAGATGCCCAAAACTGCAACCTATTTCCCTAATAATCTAACAACTCCTAAGTATGTGTTCTGTTAATTTTGTCTCCCAAATGATTTTTATTATAAATGGAGACATGTCTCCGTGGAGGAAAATATCCCAAAAGATAGATTTGAAATCTTTTAGGTAGTTAGGGATTATACTAAAGCCACCCCAATTCCACAGTAGATATCTTTAGACTAGAAATAAGAATGCTTTTGAAATGCTTTATAAATACAGTAGCCCTCCCCCAACCTTATCCACAGGGGACACACTCCAAGACCTCCAGTGGATACCAGAAACCACAGAGAGTATATATAGGTTCGGTAATATGTTTTTTCCTCTACATACATACCTATGATAAAGTTTAATTTGTAAATTAAGCACAGTAAGAGATTAACAATAACTAATAATTAAACAGAATTCTAACACTATACTGTCATAAAAGTTAAATGAATGGTCTCCCTCTCAAAATGTCTTTCTGTCCTGTACTCACCCTTTGTCTTGTGACAATGGGAAATGATGAAATGTCTCTGTGAGGGGATGACGGGAGGGGAATGACCTAGGCACATGACATAGCCTTAGGCTGCTCCTGATCTTCTGATGGTCGGTCAGAAGGACAATCATCAGCTTCTGGACCGTGGTCGGCCGGCCGCAGGTCACTGAATCTGTGGCAATAGAAACCGCAGAGAAGGGGGGCCTACCATACCTGTCACTCCCCCTCACCCACGCTGTGTTCTAGAGCTTTCCTCATGTGACAGGGCAAGGCTGTAAGGGCCATCTGGACTGGAGCTGCACTGGTCTTATTGGTCATTCTTGCCACAGCATTTAATATAGTCTTTGGCACAGAAATGGTGAACGAAGGAACGGGTCAATTAAACAAAACAACAGCAGCTGCCACAATAAGACTTATTATTAGAGGGGTAAAACGTGGCAGTGTATTCCAGAGTCAGAGTGGAAGTTTGCAGAGAGCAGTGTCTTGCTCTCAAAAAGCCTGCAGGCAAATGGTACCGGGAGCTCACGGCATTGCCTAAGCCTTCTCCAGTTATGGAAGGCACAGGAGTCCAGGTATATGAGAATATATCAGGGGTAGTTTGGGCATAAAAACAAGAAACTGTGGGGGCACCTGGCTGGCCTTAGTCAGTAGGACACCCAACACTTGATCTCAGGGTCTTGAGTTCGAGCCTCATATTGGGTGGAGAGATTACTTTAAAAAAAACAACAGGGGCACCTGGGTGGCTCAGTCGTTAAGCGTCTGCCTTCGGCTCAGGTCATGATCCCAGGGTCCTGGGATCAAGCCCCGCATCAGGCTCCCTGCTCAGCGGGAAGCCTGCTTCTCCCTCTCCCACTCCCCCTGCTTGTGTTCCCTCTCTCACTGTCTCTCTGTCAAATAAATAAAATCTTTAAAAAAAATAAAATAAAAAAACAACGAATAATTGCTTTTGTCGCTAGTATCTTGCAATAGCCATTTCACAAGAGATCTCATTGAGCTGCTTCCTTTGCTTCCTTTCAAAATTAAGGAAACCAAGACCCAGAGGGCTAATCGATCCACCTCAGGTGTGCACGAAGAGCCTGCACTAGAACCCAGGCTGGCTGGCTCCCAGCTCAGTCCAGCCTCCTTTTGACTCCGGCACTAAGGTGGAATGGTGGTCCTCCCCTACAGGGACATAGGTCCGTAACCTCACTATAATCCTAGGGCAAGGGGCAGGTCACAGGGGACTTTGACGCTGTTCTTTAGATCACTCAGGTGGTAGAACTTCTCTGTTTCTCTCTATAGTCAGAATATTTCAGAAAGATTTACTGGTCCCCAAATGGACCTGAGACGACCACTGCTTCATGGCCTGTAATCCTCGGGGTTGGGACGCAAGTGAGTTCCTTTCAAGACAGACCAGGTAAGAGGTAGGGCACCTGCTAGTTCAGTCGGTAGAGCATGGGACTCTTGATCTCGGGGTTGTAAGTTCAAGCCCCACCCTGGGTGTAAAGATTACTTAAAAATAAAAAATAAAAAAAAAAAAAGACTACTTAAAACCCTAGATCAGGACTCCTCATCAATGACTACTCTTTAGAAATGGTCCCCTAGTTTGTTATATTTGCTGTTTCCTCCTTCAGGCTTCATCATGAATGTACACTGTCACGGCCAGGTGCAGGGATGTAGTAATGGGGCCTGGTTACGGAACCCATAAAAAATCATTAACTGCCAAAATCACTGAGTAAATCCAAAAGACCTAAATGCATTAGCTCCTAATGACAACCTGCTTCTAGGAAATTGGGGGGGAGCGTGGTCATGAAGCCAAAGCCACAAAACAGAAGGTCAAATAGACCAAGGAAAATAGGGTGGACAGTTCAACTCTGTTGAAGATCCACACCCAACAAAAAAGTGCTTTACAGAAAAGGCTTTGCCTATAAACGTCTTTATTTACCTTCTATTTGGATGGATTTCTAAATTTTCCTAGAGAGTCCAGGTTATTGAAAATAACCGCACTGTTGATGCCTCCTGGTTAAAGAACTGCCAAAAATTCTAAAAGAAAACTAGCAACTAAAGCCCCAAATGTCACAATGTATTTCATCAATCTCCACTCAGAGGCTCTACCAACACTCAAAAGTCCAGCCATTTCCATGTGCAATTTATAGCTCCTTCGGTGAGCCCTCTTTGGGGTTCTCTGCTATGTGGGATATACACGGTAATAACTATCCCCTACATAAGAAAACCATTTATTTAAAATATCACGCAGAATAAATGCAGAATTATGAACACTGCAAGCCTGTAAATTTTGTTCACTGATTTTCTTAGCTCTGCCTCAGCGGGCTACCATATTGCACAAAGTCTCTACTAGCAACAAAAATACTGATTTGTGTCACACTGAAAGGGTTTTTTTAAAAACACGATGGAACAACTCACTGTGATAGGTCTCTTCCCCTATTACACTGTACTGGCCTGGTTTGATTTCAGAGCACTTCACCAAATAGCCCATCTCAGTTCCTACAAACACCTAACTAAACGTTACTCTTCTTTCAACTGGATTTTTCAAACCCATTTCCCTGGGAGAAAAAAAAGGAGTCTTGGGAAAAAAAAAAAAAATCACAATCCTTACAACAAATGAACACTGCATTCAGTGCATTCACACACACATCGTGCCAGTCATCTGGCTGGAAGAAATCATAAATTATGCAAACTGCAGACCCTGTCTCAAGGAGATTATACTCTTGTAAGAGAAGCTAGGCATGGGGGTGGTGTCACTGAAAATAATCCTAGTAAGAATAAAAATAATAACACATTGTAAAACAGTAACGTACCCACTTAACCTGCTTCCAAAGTAGGAAGATCCTCCTGTCTCTAATTAGATTCACGTGAAGGCAGGGCTGGCGTCATGGGTGTGTGGCCAACACAGTGACACAGGAACTCTGCGTTTCCAGAACAATCTTGTGCTTGGTTTAATGCTCTGTGGTGTCTCGACATTCTTTACGATTTTTGAACTAGGGGCCCACGTTTTTCTTTTGTGTGAGACCCTGTAAATTGTGTAGTTGGTCCTGCTTGCAGGCTAAGACCTGCAAACATTAGTCTCGCTGGTTTATGAACAGCTTCCTTTCATATTAGCCACCACGGTCAAATGAGAAACCCCACCCCCGGCGGAACAGGGAGCGTTATTTGCTCAGGAGAGAACTCCAGCTGCCAGGGCAGCTTCCCCACTGAACATGCCTGATATGAATGATGCCTGCTGATCTTTGCTGGGTGGACACATGCCTCATCATAAATCCCTCAGACCTTGGAGTTGACAGAGAACATGACCAACAGCCTCATTTTGCAGGTGAAGAGCCTGGACATTTGGGTGACTCACCGAAGAATAAACAGTTCATGGAAGAGAGCATAAAACCAAGGCCACTGCTCTTTTAACTACTTTAAGTTCTATTTGATGAGCCCAATGAGCCAGGGCAGGAGTCTGTCCATCTGGCTGGCTCATTCCATCTGGCTGGCTCATTATTATAAATTATCACCTCTGCGCAGTGCCTGGCACATGGTCGCTATGTAGTAAATAAATATCTGCTTGAATGCATGTGTGTATGTATGTATGCATGAACAAACAAAAAAGGTAATAAAATAATCTGTATCCCACTAGGTACAGAATCTAAAAATTCTGATGTTTTGTTTACTTAAACTTTATCAAAAACCTTCAGATCCTTTTTGTTTTTTGTTTTTGTTTGTTTGTTTGTTTTGATCTTTCAAGGAAGGAATGCCCCTCCGGAAAAATATCAAACAGGGCTCACAATATAATGGTGATGATAATTACAGCAATAACATTTACTGAGAACACAACAGTTGAGGGAGGCCGAGACACCTCGCTGGCAACTTGCTCCAACCTCACATCCAACAGAAATTAGCTATACCAACCTGGTAACCCTTGAATACATGAAACCTCGGGCCAGGGCCTGAGTGTCTAGCAGACAGGACTGGAGATGTGTGTGCTCAGAGCCCACAGGGTCTTTTGGTGCATCAGTCCACATCCAGCCACACAAAGATTAAGCCAATGCGTTACAGAGTAGGAATTTTTTATTTTTAAGACTAAAGTAAAAGTGAGACTATTTCTTTATGGAGCAAGTACTTGTGACACAGATTAAAGTGGGTATGAAAAGGGCAAAGACTTTGAGTTACGTTCCCATTAAAACAACCCAAAAGCCCAAGGCCAAAACAAACACGGAGATAACTGAGCTGCTGGTTGATTAATCAAGCCTCCTTCATTTCAGTAGGTCATGTGAGCTAGGTCTGACTCCTTTCTGATCCTTGGCTTTCCAGCTGGGGTGCTAACGGAGCCATATACCTCTTCAGTCGCTGAGAGGAGGGAATGAGAGCAGACATATATATGCAGTGCGTGGAAGCGTGCTGGGTATACAGTAAGCGCTCGATAAGTGTTGTCTGTTTATGGGTTAAGCCTGACCAGGTAGTGTTCTGTACTGTAGTGTGTGCAAGGCTCAGCTCAAGAGAGACATATGCAAGGAAGGTGAAGAAACACACCTGTAGTGAAGTCACTGGACACATGCTCAAAAAAGATCATCTGCAGGCAGCGGCCCTAAATATAGGGAGCATCACATTCTCTGCGCACTTCCCCAATCATTCCGTGCACAGATATGAATATGAGCACCTACTTCATGCAATGCAATGTGACAGACACAGGGGACACAACAGCAAACAATATACATTGCCCTCCTGTGGTCATGCTCACGACCAGCCAGAAAAGCAGTTAGGAGACATGGAGTCAGAGCTCAGTATTTGCTGAATGAGTGAACCAATGAACACTAATGACCAAAAAAAAAAAAAAAAAAAAAATCAAAGAATCAGAAGTAGGCTCAACAGATCTTTCTGGTAGGTCACCATGTCAGAGCCCCTGGGACTGCTCCTATTAGGGCCATAGGGATGAAGTTGAAGCAATGCCCCAAAGAGGCAGATTTTCCAAGCAATTCCTAACTTCAAGGCTTGTACGGCCATTAACATGCTTCTCTCAATACATGTTCGATAGGAAAGTGGAGGAGCTAGCCAAATGGGCGATTTTTGTCATTAATCAAGAGGTGTGATACTACCTTTCACTCACTGTCACCCCCACCCGTGGGCCAGTCAACATTTTTCTTGAGATGCTCAAACACTGAGAGGAAGAGATGAGGCACCAAATGAAATTGACGGGGAGGGGGAGAAAGAGTGACACCAAGTGACAAACCATCATTTCTCCCCAGCCTATGAACACAGATTTAGGCAATTAAATGCAAATTAATTCTTTTATCCATACACCCAAAAGAGTAGAACAGTGACACTCACAATCCAGGTGTCAAAGACCAACACAGACTTCTTCATTCGGAAAACTGGGAGACTTATCTCTGAATATCCACATCTGGTCTTACCCCCACCCCCAAAAATCATTTATAAAAATGGACCAGGCTAGAGAATGTGGGAGAGAATAAGAGAATGTGATGGCAAAATGTCTACTGAGTTTTAAATATATATTTCTATATTTATATAAGTGACATGACAGGTTGACAAAGTTTTCTCCAACAGCCACACAGACTGATCTATGGAAACATTTCCTGTACATGAGCCATTGAGGAGGCATGATTAGGAACAAGGTGGACAGATATATTAGAAATGGATAAATCTTTATAAATTACAAGCGACATTGATGTGTACATGTGTAAAGGAGGGAGGGGAGGAGGAACAGAAGGAGAAAAGAGGAGGGTGGGAAGGCGAGAGGGAAAACCAAACAGAGAAGTGGTTATTAGCCAGATACTAAGATGACCCTTTCACCAAGTTTATCAGTATTTCAGAAACCAACTGAAGAGGCGTAGAGAGGCTGAAGATGGTAATTTTCAAAAAATATGCTTCCAAAGGGGCCTGACTCCAGATACACCAGTAAACAGCAGCTACATGCTGCAAAATCCCATTCCTTGATCACACCCATTCCCTTATTGGGACATCACAGCAGTAACTGTATGTACCCTTCAAGGCGCAAAAGTCAGAATCCCAAAGCTTTGCATTCATCCCATCTGGGTCTTGGATTTTTGACCACCTGAAATGCTCTGCAGCTAGTCTGTAAACTGGGGCAGTGAATCTCAAGTTAACTGTGGAACCCATTTGAAGAAGAAAATGCCCACATGGAGAATGCATTAAGTAAATGCATTTACTTACTTTTACTGAAACGTTCCTCCTTCTGCACAAATACAAAATTTTAAAAACCAGAGAAATTTAAATTATTTTCATTGAAATCATGTTTTTTGCTAAAACCTGCTGGGTCCATATTGAGTTTTACCGCAGCAAAATAGAGCTCTGGTTGGGTTCTGTATTTAAGGGTTTTTTTGTTTTTGTTTTTTGTTTTTTGCGGGTTTTTTGGGGCTTTAACTTCCTTTTACAGAAGCAGATTGAACAAAAAGTTATTAGGAACTTCCAAGTTTTGTTTGCAGGTTTTCAAGATAATCAGACTTCAATTTAAGGTAGACAAGGCAGCAATCCTTTCATGCTGATTTTATTGAGCAGTCACTAGGGTAAATCTGAAAAGGTGTTTTGTTCAAATGAAGATAAGGCTAGTTTTGAGGCACTGAAAGCTGCGTTAAATGGTATCTAATCCTTGGGCGCCTGGGTAGCTCAGTTGGTTAAGCGACTGCCTTCAGCTCAGGTCATGATCCTGGAGTCCCGGGATCGAGTCCCGCATTGGGCTCCCTGCTCGGCAGGGAGCCTGCTTCTCCCTCTGACCCTCCCCCCTCTCATGTGCTCTCTGTCTCTCTCATTCTCTCTGTCTCAAATAAATAAATAAAATCTTTAAAAAAAAAAAATGGTATCTAATCCAATTACTGAGCCAGGGAGTGGGGATGGTGGAGGGGAGCTACAGCATACAGCTGCTAAGCCTGCTTCTAACCAACGCGGCGAGCTCAGATGTGAAAGTGGAATCCCACTCAACGGGCACGCGCGTACTGACTGCCTGGCCCAGGGTCCTGAGTGCGGCGTGCACATGCCTCAGCATCTAGGATGGCTCACTTGCCCTGCCCCTTTTTTCTATTCAAACTACTGAGAAAATCTTCCTGCACGAAGCATGCCCCCACTTCCTGGGCCTCCATTTTGGCACAAGCCAACTGCGAAAACAAACACAAATGGTTGTGAAATCCACAGCTTTGCTCAGACCTGGGATCATCAAGATGACCCAGAAAACGCTTTTATGACTGTTCTTAAGATTATGATCAAAACGAACAACGTAGAGTGAAAGACAACTTGGATTCACATCTGTGGACACCCAGAATCTAGTTTGTGAAGCCCAGAGCCAGCAGCAAGGGCACAGCAGCGTAGAGAGGCTGAGTAATCTGCTCAAGGACACTCACCCGGGATATAAAAACGAACACTCCGAACACTCTTCCCCTTGCTCACCCAACTCCAGCCACACTGGTGTTCTTGCTGTTCCTTGAACATACATACTACTCTTTTGTCTACCTCAGGGCCTTTGCATTGGCTCTTCTCACTCCCTGGTATGTTCTTCCTCAACCTTCACAAGACTGACGTCATCCTATATTCACGTTTTACCTCAAAGTCCCCCTCAGATAGGTCTCCTGGTCTTGGCAGATCAGTCACTTTCTAGCATTACCATAAACCTATTTTAATTTTCTACACAGCTTTCGCCACTTGGGGATATTCTATTCTAAGCATTGTCTAATTTGGTTATTTTCGGTCTACCAGAACATAAGCCCCACGACAACTGGGTCCTTCTAGGTCTTATTTACAGCTGTGTCCCATGTACCTGGACCATGTTTTCCATTATAACTAATCAATAATCACCTGTTGAATAAAGGAGGAAATGTGTGGCACAGGGCATAGAAAGAGGATACATCTGCCCCTCTATTTGACTCTGTCCACGACCCCCCATTTTCAATGTTGTCACATCACACTCCTCCGCTTGCTGTGTTTTCAAACGACCAAGTTCAGACTTGCTCGCAGGCCTTGCCCCCCCCCACCCGCCCCCACCCGCCGTCCTTGCCTCGCCCGACCCTCCCCCTCCAGGCCCCAGCTCTGAGAGCTTCCTCTCCTGGGCAGACTCTGGACAGAGGTTATCTTCCCACCCAGAAGAGCCTCTGCCTTCTCCAGCGGCCATGGCTTCGGCGCCATGTTTCGCAACCTTTTCGGTGTGGGACACACCTGTAAATTTTCATTAACATCCTACACACACACACACACACACACACACACACACGGGAGGGGCAGGGTCCAGAAGAGCTTGTTTTGTTCTCTTCCATCGGTTTCCCCACAGAGCTTACTGTCCTACATGACAGACAAGGCCTGTTACTTGCCTTCAGGACAAGGACAGAGGGAGACAGAGCTGGCTCTGAACAGGGAGGCAGGCAAGCTTCTGGGCCTCTATGGAGTAAGGAGAGACAGAGGAGTCTGGGGAGTCAGCAGGGTGTGTGAAGAGGCCCCCAGGGCATCAGCAGAGACCGGAAAGCGATTTCCCATTAAGCTTTAGTGTGGAAGCTCTGGAGGCAGTGCCCTCTGGGGAAATTCCCTCAGAGGAATGTCACACTCCATTTCTCTTCCTTCTCATCTTGATGGCCCTCTTTGCTCTCCTGGATCTCTTCAAAGGGCCCCTTCCTTTCAGCTTCCCACAGAAAAGAAAGCTGGAAGGCAGTGACCACAGAGGGAGCCCCCCACCTGGGCCCCAGAAAAGCCAGGACTCCTCCATAACCACCAGGCACCTGTTACAAGCCCTGTGGCTGAGGACAGCCTGGTGCATGCTCCTTTCTTTCCTTCTGTATCAAAGCACAGAATCTTTCCCTCCACAGAAGTGGGTATGTTGAAATTCAAGATATAACCTGATTAAGAGCAGAGGTTGGCAGTCTTCAAGCCACTCCCTTCTCCCTGAATCGATCGCAGACATGCATCTGTCCTCCACCATCTCTAGGACTCAGCAGAACATGGCCTGAAGAGCACCGTCAGGGAGGAAGCACGGGAGCTTTGTTATCAAAACAGACCTGGGCTTGCAAATCCACTATTGCTTACTAAACTCTCTGCCTCAATTTATCTCTGACATGGGGACCTGCGAACTTCTCAGGGTTGTGGTGACCATGAAGTGGTAAGGGGGTTAAGGAAGTGAGCTCTCAAGTGGGCAGGGGACCAAAACGGTCATTGCCATGGACAGGCTGCCCATTTCTACTCCCCTGCTCAAACCCAGATCTGTTTTCTGCATAATATCCTGTTTCATCACCTATCACACTTAAAATCCTGTGCCATCCAAACTACTTTCCTGAAATTTCCCAATGCAAATATGTAATTCTATAACTCATAGCCTTATTATTTTTTTTTTCATTTTGGACCTCTAAACTTGTCGCAACACAGAAACTCAGTACAAAGAGAGCCTGGATTGTCAAAACACTAGGTTGTGAACCTTACAGGTAGGTATGATATTTAATGAAAACCATCCTCTATAGTTCAATGCTATGTTCTAAGCTCCCTGCTTCTGGTTTACAGGAGAACACCAGGAAGAGGGGAATGAACAAAGATGCTTTTATAAAATCTTGCCTTGGTCAACAGAAGGGCTAAGGAAAGAGTGGGGTTGTTCCTTCTTCAGTTCAGCCCAACACCCCACAAAACTTTGGTTGGAAAACCAGGCACCATATTTACTCAAGTTGAATGGTGGTCTGACTTGGCAACCTAATCCCACTGAGACTTGTGCTAAGAAAACAAAACAGGTGGGGGGGGGCAGGGGGTTACCTCCATATCCATGTTCTCAAACAAAAACCTCTGAGACTGGAATTTCCCTGCCTGGCCTCTGGCGAGGTAAGGGCTTGAACCTGGTCTTCATTAGCTCCTCCAACGGGGGAGGGCGGGGGGGGTGGATCTAGAATCTCCAAATCCCTGGGTCCCAGATGCCTCCCGGGATCTCTACATGGGATTCCTCACGTCCCAGGCACCTCATTGGTCAATGAAATCCGCACCGGGCAAGAAGGATAGAGGTAGCTGCTATTTTTACTTCTCAACTTAAACGTCACCACACAGGACCCATGTCGAGAAAACCAAGGGAAGTACAGAGACGCCAACGTGGAACCCTGACATTCGGGACTGCTGATTTACACACAGAGAACACAAGAAGCATCACCACTTTAGAACTGTCTAACATTGTCAATTCTTTTTAGGTTAGATAATAAATTTCTTATTTTTAAACTACTTGCAGTTGGACAGTCTCTTATGTGCGGCCCAAAGCATTCTGATACACTCACTCAACCCAGAGCCTGCCATATGGGAGATCAATAAGCACGGCCATTACTGGAGCTATTCTTACTGTCTTCCTCCATCTCCTCATCCATCCCCTTCCCCCATTACAACTCGCACCCCCCTACTGCCCCCCCCAAAAAACCCATTTAGCTAATTCAAAACCTTTTTTAACTTTATGCTTATTTGGCATTTTTTTCCAGAGCGGCTGTGTGTATTTAATATGATTAACAGCTTTAGTCATTAAACAGTGCTTTCTTTAAGAGGATTGCACGAGATTACCCTTAGGGTCTTGGGCTGAAATCATTGTACAGACAACTTGAACACAGCCGAGGTAGGTAATGGAAGTTCATCATAATGTAACAACTTCACTCAGTACTTAATATAATCGACGACACAACCCATAAAAATATTCTTCCTAAACTAATCAAATCATTAAAATGTCAGCTTCCATGCAGACACTCCATGGCACTCCTGCCCCTGGCCCAGATTCAATTCAAATGGAATCTTGCTGAATCGTCCTGATTTATGAAGTCTGTGTTTCTTCATGCTGCCCCCTCCCCATTGCTCAACTCTGCCTGCCTGAATATAGTTGTCCCAGCAAGCAAATAAACTGGCTGGAGGCCAGAAGCCAGGACACAAAGCATGCTCTTGTCAAACGGTTTCCTCATTAGCTGTTGACGCACAATAAAGGCTGTAAGGTTTTCCCCAGTACTCAATGCGTTTCAGAGCATTTTCCCATTTGTTTAAAAGCCGAGGCTGGGTAGAAAAATAACTCTTGTGCACTCTGTGGCAGAGTGAGCACTGGATTGAGAGGGAGAGGAGAGAGAGGGAGAGAAAGAGGAGGGGTGGGGGAAAGAACACACATTGGCTTGTGATCTGTAGTTTATTAACAGAGCCTGATTATGACAATTGCTTCCTGTGGCTCCCTAATCAGCCTGGTATTTCTCAAGGCACTCTACTGAGCACTGCTTACCCTAGTCATAGATTGCCTGAATATTCTCTGAAACAATACTTATCAAAATAAACAGCTAGTTTTTGTAGCCCTTCCTTTTGGAATTATAGCAGCAGAAGCCTCTGTAGGAAACCTCTCCTTATCCCACACCAATCCAAAACCAATGCTTCACCTTTGCACATTCCCTCTATGGCTACCCTAAATAATTTCTACACTGGGGTGCTGTCATTATGGTAGCCCTTAGCCACATGGGGCTACTTAAATTTAACTTAATTAAACAACAACAAAAAAATTTTTTTTAAGATTTTATTTATTTATTTGACAGAGAGAGACATAGCGAGTGAGGGAACACAAGCAGGGGGAGTGAGAGAGGGAGAAGCAGGCTTCCCGCGGAGCAGGGAGCCTGATGCGGGGCTCGATCCCAAGACCCTGGGATCATGACCTGAGCCGAAGGCAGACACTTAACGACTGAGCCACCCAGGCGCCCCGGAAATCTGTTGTTCTTGAAATGTGTATATGTTTATATGTGTGTGCTTAACGACTGAGCCACCCAGGCACCCCTAAAATTAAACAAAATTTAAGATTCAGTTTCATTGTCCTATTAGTCACATTTTGAGTGCTTACTGGCCTGATGTGATTTAGGGCTGGTGCACTGGACAGCCCAGATTAGGAAGCATGCCAATCTCTGAAGATCCCCACCTGGTAAAGGAGGTGTGCTCATGATTATTTTCATTTTGTAATAAGATAAATTTGGACCCAGTGCCTACCTACTAGCATTCTTTAACATAAATGAATGTTAACACATGAACAAAAAAAGTAATTCAAAGTTTACACAGATCAAAGAAATTGAGGAAATATTTAATGAGTATTCACTGTCTGGAGGGTACTGGATCCCAGACTATCTTTACAGCCTCAGCACCCACAGAAACCCATCGAACATTCATCAGTATATCCTGGATAGTCCAAACCACTTGCTAATTCCCTAATAAATTACCCCCTCACTTTTTTTTTCGCAGGCTGTTTCTTCTCCTTGGAAGCCTCTCTTGCCTGTGCAAATTCAAGACTTCAATCAAACGCCACCTATTCTGTGGACCCTTCCCCTCTGTGAGAGTTGGCCCATCAGTAACATTCTTAATAATAGCTAACATTTATCAATTGTGCCAAACTAAATACTTTACACAGATAATCTTATTTAATTCTCACAAACCCTGTGAGGTGGATACTACCATTATTTCCATTTGACAGATGGAAAAGGTGAAGCCTAGAAAAATGACTTGCCCAAAGTCCCACAGCTAATAAATAACAGAGCGGGCCCTCCAACTTTAGAGACTAAATTCTTAACCAATGCCTTATATGTTTCTTTTCTTGTGGTGCAGCGCATGTCCTATTATTCCTTTGATGATTGAGAGTTGTGTACCTATCTGTCTCAATCCCAACTCCTTCCTTGGATTAGAAATTCCTTGAATGCAGAGACCACACTTTGTTCATTTCTCCCCTCACCTGGTACACAATAAAAACCAAGGAATAAAAGACTGAGTAAGTGAATGAGTGAATAAATGTTTTCCATTTGACCACTGACTTCGTCTTTCAGAATCTAGTTCTGGACCAAACTACAAAGTGGTAGCCCTTTTCAATCACCAGAAATGGTAACTGCCAAAGGGGTATGCCAAGGAGGTCTCAACTGTCCTCTGAACGATTTTCACAGTTACACCAATAAGCCATGACATTCAATGACACAAGCCAGGATTTACCAACTGCCAGATTCTGAGTGGCAGCCAGAGTGTCATCCAAGAAGTGATGCTTGTTTCAACTCATCTCCTTTGGGGCACAGCCCTTGCAACCAGCAGGGACAGCAAGATATTGGCCTGGGCTGATTGGTGATGAAGTAGGGCAACATGCAGAGGAGCAAGTGGAAGAAAATGCTAGCCCAGAAAGAAAACCTAGATAGGGTGATACAATCTCAACGGCTCTTGAATTCTGCAGATAAAAGAGCAGCAAGCAGAGCTAACATTACTGGAAAAAAACCCATGGACCCCAAATTGGACAGGCTTGGAGGAATACTCCCTTGGAGCCAAAGCACTAGGCAGTCTGGAAGAATGTTCTAGCTCGTTCAAATTCAAAGGACCTTTACTAAACAGCTACACAGGAACAGTCCTGGGGTCTGGAGAGTATCTCTTTGAAGGTGAATTAAAACATGCTGTGCCCTCAAGAAATTCATTAGCCTTGCAGGGAGCCAGACATTAAGCCAATGCACAGTGACACACGGGAAGGCTTGATAAGCAAAAGCAGAGACAAAACACATCATTAATTCCGAATGAGGATTTCTGGGCTGGGGAAAACTTTACACAGGTGGAATCTGTCTGGGTCTTGATGTATCAGCAGGAGTTTGAATGGTGAGTAGAGTGGAAGCTGCTGCTATCCTACCCAGACCCCCTTTCTTTGACCAGTACAGTCTTCCCTATGCTACCCGTGTTGGCTGTTAATGTCTTCAGACAGCCGTCCTCGTAGCTAGCCTTGCCACCTCTAGGGGAAAGGCCTGGGTGTTTACCGCTCCCACCTGGAGGGCAGCCTGGAGCCAATGACTCACTGATGTGGGCATCTGAAGGCTGTAGAGCTCCCCAGGCTGCAGACTATAGCTGAACCCACATCTTTGCCTCCCTGCTTGTCCTGCTCTATCCAGCTTCCCTCACGCCTTTACTGGTTTCCATAAAGAATACTGTCTCAGAGGCGCCTGGGTGGCTCAGTTGGTTGAGCGTCTGACTCTTGATTTTGTCTCAGGTCCTAGTCTCAGGGTCATGAGATTGAGCCCTGAGTCAGGCTCTGTGCTCAGCATGGAGTCTGCTTGAGATTCTCTCTCTCCCTCTGCCTTTGCCCCTCCCCCTGATCGCTAGCAGGTGCACTCTCTCTCTCTCGAAAAATAAATAGGTGAAAAACTTAAAAAAAAAAAAAAAAAGGAATACTATCTCAATCTTAATCACTTTGCAGGAGAACTCCCATATCAGGCCCTGCCTCTAAGGAAGCTTACCCATTACAGCGGGCAAGAGGAGAAACAGTAACCAAGAGAGAGAAGCTCTCTCATATTGTCATGGGCAGGGGGTGCAGACAGGGTGGTGGCCACCTGATGAACACAGTCGGCCTGTCAAACGCCATGCTAAGAAGCTTGGCATTTTGTTATGAAAGCCACGCAAAGCCACTGGACAGTTTTAGAGGCGGAAAGGGTCACCAGAGTCTCTAACTTGCAAAATTTGAAAGCTGCAACTTGACTACTATCATCTATGGAGGGAAGAAATCCCTTGGCCTAGGTTTGTCATTTTAAAAAACTGGTGGTCTGGGCAAACTCCAGGGAGGCTGGATCTAGGTCTGTGGCAATGGGACTGGGAAGGGGGCTGGATGAAGAAGGAGCCACTCGAGAAACAGCAACAAACAAGCTTTGCGGACTAGCCGCTGCAGCAGCAAACCCAGGCCTTCGCCACACACCGTGTAGGAAGGGCCGGTCGTAAATGAACCTTGTCCAGCCAAACCCCATGCAGGCCTCCTAAAAGGGCTGGCACAGAAGGGCTCTGTTCTGACACATTTCACACCCTCAGACTAAATCCTCCCTTATTCCACAGCAGGTCCTTCAGAAAGCTCCAAACACAAAACTCACTGTCCCTTCTCTTTAAACCACCCGTCATTTTGTCATGAAACCACAGGGTAGACACCACAACCATCCAATGCAGGACACAGTAAGAAATGTGAGAGGTGGAGCAGTCCGCGCCCCTCTCCTGCTGGGTCGCTCCATATTGTTGATGCCGCCACCATCATTCTCCGCCATTTCTGCTTGCCATTTACTCTGCCAGGCATGGGGCTAATCCCACAATCCGATTTCTACATGTTCAGTACATATTCTCATCCTATTTCCAGATGGGACAATTGAGGCTCACAGAAAAGATAAACTGTTCAAGGGGCCAGACCTAACTGTTCATGTGTTTAGGTCTGTCTCCAAAGCTCACGACCTCATTAATGTCCAAACTCATTAACTTTAACATGGAGGGCACATTGATTGATTAAATCCCAATTCCTCATCCCCTTAAACTCAGCTCATGCTTTATTCCTAGTATTTTACCCCAAATAAACCACACCTTCTTCTGCATCCTCTCTGTACCCTTGCGCACAGACCAAAATCATATGACCTCTACACTTGAGGCATTTATTTATTTACCACAGCTCTTCTAGGTCTTTCCCCTAGGAGACTATAATGGCAAGGGCAGAGACAGACCTAGCCCATGTCTTTTATATCCCCAGAGCCCAGAACAGTAGCTGGTATGACTACATGGTAAGAAAACTTCTAATCTCGGGGTGCCTGGGTGGCTCAGTTGGTTAAGCATCCAACTCTTGATTTTGGCTCAGATCATGATCTCAGGGTCGTGAGACTGAGCCCTGCATCAGGCTCCACACTCAACGTGGAGTCTGCTTGAGATTCTCCTCCCTCTCCCTTTGCCCCTCCCCCCACTCATACTCTTTCTTTCAAATAAATCAATCTTAAAAAAAAAAAACTTCTAATCTCAAAAATCCACCAAGTTCTGCTGAACAATCTCATACAACAAGAATTACATCTGATAAAGTCAAAGGATCTAGGGGTCTAATTCCTAGCAAGGCACATAGTAATCAAGTGATGTGGGAAAATATGCAGTTTCCCAGGCCCATGGATCACAGGAACATGAGACCACTGGGTTAGAAACTCTCCAGTGATTACACAGATCTTTTCCAATCTAATCAATATACCATTTATGCTAAAACAAGATTGTCCATATCTAATTTTCTAGCAGCTCTCTTAAATGTGTATTTGTGGAAAATACTCATGTAGAAGCTCTAAGCCATTTAAACAAAAGCCTGACTTTCTCCTTTGCAGAGTATTTAAGGAAACATTTATTTAGGCAAATTTTAAAAGTGGTGTTATAAAATCTTTAATGTAAACAAGATATTCTGCCCTGAACCATCCAGATTTAAACTATGAATATCTCGACACTGTACCATAACTGCTTTGCAGATGCAACTTTCGCTTACTCCGTCTTTATTAAAAGGCAGAGGTAGAGAATCACTAGCTGCTCTTAATGGTCTAATAATAAAGTAGTCACTGACTGTTTTGTCTCAAGACCATCCGCTGAGTACATATACCTCATTCTTGTAGAAGCCTATCCTCTTTACGTAAAGCAACCAATCCCTAAACCGTCTCCAAAGTACGGCTTCCTATTTGTGAAGAAACAAGGAATCTGTTGTACTTGGGTTTTCTTTTTCTCCTGCTTACAGAGGATCCTACAGTCCCTAGGATATTCCCTTTCCTGGAAGATCATCTTCTTGTCATGAGAAAATTCTGCCAGGATTTATGACCAACAATGAGATAATGGATTACATATGTAAAGAGTTCTTATAAAATAAGAAAAAGAGAGCCATCATAATAGACAATTAGGCAAAGGGCACCAGCGGGCACCTCACAAAAGAAAAAAAATGCATATGGTCAATAAATATATGAAGAGATTTGCAAGCTGACCAGTAACCACAAACACACAAATGAAAGCAAGATACCTTTTTTTAGTCTAACAGACTGGCAAGACTTTTTTTTTGTTTCCTTAAAGATAATTACCTGATACCAGCAAGGGTGAGAATAAACAGACCCATAAAAGCTCCTGGTAAGAAAGTGAACTGGGAGGGCAACTTGACTATTATTTTTTTTTTAAAGATTTTTATTTATTTATTTGACAGAGAGAGAGCGAGAGCAGGAACACAAGCAGGGGGAGTGGGAGAGGGAGAAGCAGGCTTCCTGCCGAGCAGGGAGCCCAATGTGGGACTCGATCCCAGGACCCTGGGATCATGACCTGAGCCGAAGGCAGACGCTTAACGACTGAGCCACCCAGGCGCCCCCTTGACTATTTATCCTACAGAAATACCTAAGGAGGTATGTAAAAAAAGGTCTATATTTATTATAATCACAACACCAATTATAACAAGACATACAGCAAACAACCAAACGACCAACAATAAGTACTTTGATAAAAAATTACAGTCCATCTATGCCAAGGAACACTACATGGCCACATACAAAAAAATTACGTTTACAGAGGAGTATTTGCTAGAATGGAAAACTGCCTCTAGCGGACTGTTGGGTGAAGAAAGCATGTTAAGAAGCAAGGGCAGTATTCCTGCAAAATAAAGTATGTACGTATACGTACACGTGTGCAGCGTATACACCCACACGTGGGCACACAGGGCGCAATGCACAGGAGTATCTGAGGTGGAATGATGAGTAACTTCTAACACTGATATTTTATTACATGTGTATTACCGTGTGGATTTGGTTTCTATTTTGCCATGGGAAATAACCTCCAGATCTTAATCCGGTGATAGGTAGCTTGGGCACAACAGTCCACCTATGATGCTCACCTGCTTCTTTACACCTCCTACTCCTGGTGCCATCCCTGCTCTGGTTTCCAGCACCCGTGGCAAACCTCACCGCGCTACCTAGTATGACTTCACCCCCCTCCCCCCACCCTACTCTCTGTTCCCTCGGTGACTGTCCCCTTATCTACTGGCTGTTCAGTTCCAATTTCTCAGAAATGCTCTTTTTTGTATAATGGGTATAAGGGAGATCAGGAAGATGTGGTGGTTTTTAATCTGTTGGATCTTTCCCCAATTCTACCTTTAACTACAGGAAAGGAAATGGGTATAGGGAGTATAATGCCCCTAAGGCTGTCTGTGAACCCAGGGCTCAGTTACTTTTAACTGTTCTCTTGCTGCTCTTCAGAGCTATTGATTTGGTATTTCTTTCGCATGTGATGAATGTGAAGTAAAAATTCATCAGATAACAGCTTTGCCCTGCTACAGCTGAACTGTGAACATAGGCTCTACTTAGACTTCCATGATAGGTTTTAAGACAGAGAACCAATTCTTGACTTTCCAACTGGAAAAACTCATATCGTGGTTGGAATGCCTACTAAGAATACACCTATTACAAGAACAGGCAATGTTTATTACTGATACTGTTTCTGTTTTCAAACCTACTCTCCCCAATGCAAAGTACAATTATTGATTTTTTTATAACAACAGAAATACTATTGCCATAACTCATTGAGCACTATGTGCAGGGCTATAAGAGACATGAGCCCATTGACTGCCCCCACTTTATTGATGAAGAAACTGAGGCTTGAACAGGTTAAGGAACTAAGAGCACACAGTCAGCACGTTGGCACAGCTGGGAACTGATGTCAGAGCTCCCAGTCCCCTGTGTACTACCCTTCCCCAGTCATGCCATAAGGCTCTCCCTCGGTGAGGCTCCATTTTAGCACTTAGAGGCCCTGGAGCTTTGGCCACGCTGCACTCCAGAGAGTCCCCTCAGAGGCCATTTGGACAGAGGGGGCTGAGTTTAATGGATCCGGGAGACCTCCACTCTCCTCTTTCAGATACTGGACTTTACCATGAGATTCTAGAGTTACGGAATATTTGACAAGTGTCGATGTCTAAAATTCCTACTTTGTCTTCTATTCGAGGAAATGAATCAAATGTAAAAAAGTAGGATTGGGGTTTTGAGGTTGCCCATTTTAACCAGGACTCTCATTTGTGAGGCACACTTGACTTGCCTATCTCAACTTCCCCTTTGGCATTAAAACCTGTGTAATGATTTTTTACTTTACATCAATGCTCTGAGTGAGAACCAATAAAAGGGAATGCAAAGCACTGAGCACACAGGAAAGCCCTATGTAAGTGTTGTGCGGTGCTTAATCCTGGTCCCCTCCGGGGCCTGTTCCTGAAGTCAGTCACACAGAAGGAAGGTAGAGACAGGCCAAGGCCTGCTGAGACACAACCAGGGAGTTGAACAACCCACAGGAGCCAGCACGTAGACTGGGATCATAAGAAAGCAGACGAAAAGCTTCATCAACAATGGGGCTTTGGCATGAGGACCAGGAGCGGGCTTGCAGCTAGCTTCAGCAAACAACAGGCACTGATCCAGGGGAGGGTGGGAGGCCCATGGCTTCGTAATTATTAACTTCTCGTGCTCCCATGTGGACTTCACCACTGGCCCTCATGCCACCTGGCACTGTCATAAGGGAGTTTCCACCAACCTCTTTGGGGAAAGTGAAACTTACATTGGGGAACAGAAAAGAAATTGACTTCGGGCTCCTCCTTGAGAATGCTTCTTCCTTCTTTCCTTCTGCAACTGCTTCATCAGCATTTCACAGAGGAAACCATGGAGGACTCTGCGGCCAATTTCATAACATTTATAGGACGTATTTTTGAGAACTATATGGGCTACCTGAGCCAGGAACTGTTCTAAAGGAACCTCCTAAGCTTTAAGCAGAGATCTGTTCTGTCTTGTTGAAAGGGACCATAATAAATTATTAATTCCACTTAGGACTTGAGGGAGAGGAAAAGGGCAGACATGATGATACACAGATGTGCTTAATCCACATAAACTAGGAAAAGAAGCCGCTTTTGTGGGTAAATACACTTGCATCCCAATTGCAGGGGGTAGAATGTTCTGTATTTCAGCAGCCTCAAGATCTAGCCCTTAGTTCGGGGCTCAAACACGTAAGTTATACTTGACACTTTTCTAAATTCACCCTTTTCTTTGAGATAATGTTTACATGGAAAATACACAACCGCATCTTATAATTTTCAGGGATCAGCTACTATGAGTTAAACGTGATCACCTCGATTTGAAAAGGAATGTTTCTCAGGCACCGGCACAGCAAATTGTCTTGGGAAAGCACAGATCATTACTAAGTTCTGAAACTTTGGGGGAAGCTGATGACACTTTAACCACAAACAAGTCACGGGGGCTCAAGTTAGGATCCTCCACAAAGCAGACAACAACGGTAGGCTCCCAGGTAGGAAAGTCAAAAGTTGGTAACTCCCACTGGTGAGAGATTAGCATCTTGATCATTAACTTAAATCACATTCTTGCCTACTTTGTGGGACACAACTGATAAACAGGCACAATAACCCTCACTGTTAAGGAGCTCAAAGTCTACTGGGGGACACAGGTGAACCAGCAACAGAAGGACATAGCCCCGGGGAAAAGCATTAAAAAAGAATGTCAGCATATTAGAATACTTAGCTTAAAGTAGTCCTATGAAGGCAGAAATTATAGTAGTTTCATTTCAAAGGTCAGCCAAAGTCCCCGTTCCTCCCTTCCGGGGCCTCTCATTTGAAGGGAACTTTTCCCAGTTGCTATCAGAACAATTAGAGGATGTAGGTATCCCCTCAACCGTCAAGGGGGACAGAAAAATGGCCCCCACCCTCCTTATTCTGTAATCAGCCAGCACTCTGAGATCTTGGGGAGGCCTGTCTGTATTTATATTCCACCTGCTCCCATAAAAGATTTACAGTGGCTTAAAATAAACACACATATGTCCAGAGCAATTTAAAAAAAAAAAAAAGAATAAAGTGAAATACCTAAATATGTATATGGTAAGAAGAGAGAGAGAGAAAGATGCTCTGAACTCATAACAAACAAGCCGGTCTTACTAGAAAGCATCAAATTTGGTTGAAAGCATTCTAGCCCTCACAACAGGGTTGGGGGTGGGCAGGGAGCAGAAGAGTCATTTAACTCTGCTTGACTTAAAAAAAAGAAGCTACAAGTTTATGAGAAGATAACTTTTAGTTAATTTAAATGACAGAGCACAAAGTTAACAGGTGGCCATAGCAGCTTTGACTCTGTTTTAGGAGCATGGATGCCAGTGAGAATCTAAGGCAAGTTCTAGACCCTGTCCCCTCATCAGCTTATAATCACATAGTTTTGTATATACTCTTAGAGTTCCATGGGCCTTGGCTATATACTTGCTTTGAGGATGCTCTGTAAAGTTTAAATTCACATAGGAAATCCTCAATATTTATTCTTCACTGAATGCATACAAGGCCACTTACTGAAGCCAGACACCTTGGAGTAACCCTATGAATATGGTTTCTTCCACCTGCCATGTAGAGCCAACAATGGCTTGTAATCATAAATCAGAATCGTTCCGCTTGGAAGGAGCTTTAGTAAAACCCCAGTAATTTGTCTTGATCTTGTTTTTTTTTTCTTTCTTTATCTTGGGACCTGCTTGCACTCGTATGTGGAGATATTTTCCCTGTTTATCTACTTATGTTTTTGAGTTGTTGGTTTTGAATTCTTGGCTTTCACATATTCTGCATCTTAAATTCCCCTAATTTACTGTGTAATTAAAACACCCATGCACACTTGTTCTCAATTAATGGAGACAAATTATTCCCCAGTGGAAGACAACTCTATTCCAACTTGGAACTGGAAGGGCGGAGAGGCCTGAATTTTAAATGCTGTCTAATGACGCTAATATTCTTTGTTGAGTGTGTCTAAGAGATAGGTTAATGTATCCTTGGGAGACAAATAACCCAAACACTCATTCTCACCCTCAGAACCAGATGATTTTGCAAATTCCCAATCAATTTTCTAATCCTTATTATCTTAAATATGTCAACAATTTGTTAAGATCATTTTCAGAAGAAAAAATTAAGTCAGATAAAAAGAAAAGGCAGTTGAACTGGCTGAATAGCATTTAGATTGAATAAGAAATATCTACTTGAAGTCAATGGATCCATCATAAGCTTACACACTTATAGCTTTGGAAATATTTGAGAGCATTAGAAAAAAAAAAATCACAGTGGACTGGAGAGATAGCTTACATTTATAATTTGCAGGTAAAACTAATGAAAATACCTGTATTTTTAATATCATTTAATATCATTATCTGTATTCATATATATATATACATATATATACATATATATTTTTCTGCCTTGATATTTGTGTCATATATATATATATATATATATGACACAAATATCAAGGCAGAAAAGGCCAAGCATCTGAAAGTTATTCTCTTGGGCTTCCTTGTGACTTAATTGTGAAAAATAAAATAAATGAATTGAAATTAGAATTCAGCTCTTTTATACATAAGTAATAATATGAAAGGAAGTCCCCAATGATATAAAACAGTAACTAGGTTATATGGCAAAATTTCAATGTGGTAAAAAAAAAAAAGAAAGAAAGAGAGATCTTTTACTAATTAAGACTTTTTTGGGGGGAGGGTGTTCAGAAAAGGAAAGAGAAGAGTAGGTAACAGTCACTCAGTCTTGAGGACATGCTAATCTGAGAAACTGTGCTAAGTATTTAAAAACACTTCTTTTAAGCCCAACTTCAATCCCACATGGGAAGTTAAATTATGTCCATTTTGTAGACAAGGTAACTGGGGCTCAGAGAGGGGTGACTAGGGGGCATCCAAGTGCTCTTCTAAAATTACTACCAAGGAAATCTCTAGTAGGCTGGCCATCAAATCTACAACATGACCTTGGAGAGGCCACAGACCTTCCAAGCAGCAGGTAATTCGTATCACTGATTCTAAGCCAGCTGGCTGTAAGGGACAAATGGGGATTTACGTTGGGTACTTTGTTCAGGGTTCAACACACTTTAATTACATCAGATAATGCTTGCTGTTCCCATTTTTTCTTGGAAATGCAGTATGAGTCCAATTCCTATTTAAGCTTCTCCCACAATGAATCTTTACTTTGTCAAAACAGGACAACATGACAGCTAAATGAAAGTGATCACAAAAGGATGTCTTGGGCTAGCATCATGGTCAGGTCCGAATCTTCCCTTTGGGGCTTACATAATCCTGACATGAAAGAACCAGGAGGAGCACACCAGGGTAAGAAACAGGTTGAAAAGATAGGCGTTGAAAGAGGTTAAAAAAACACCTGTATACTGGACCATTAAATGGATGCCCTATGAACTGTGCTCAAAGATAATATTCAAAGTCACCTTGATTATTTTAGTGGAAACCAGCCCAGAGCTTTAACTACACTGAGTTATATCCCCTTATATGTTTAATAGGATTTTCCTGGCTCTCTACACTCTATCCATGGAGAAACAAAAATGTAAAAAGAAAAAAAATGTGGATTTCTTTACTTTAAACAAAAGGGGATGTGTATTTGGGGGGAGGTGTTACTGAACTTTGGGCCTTAATTAAGATAAGGGTTAATTAAATCAATGTCAGAACTAAGAATATCAATACATACAAAAGGATGGTTCCTAGTTAAAAAATCTAATCCTATTTGAGATCATTTACTAATGGAAACCTTCCCTGGGGGTTGCTTAATCAAGCTGGAGAAAAGGTAACATTTTAGAGTATCATTAATGACAGATCATTTTAGGGGAAGAACCGAAATACCTTGTCAACCCTGAGTCAGTAGGAATGGAAATCTTTTAAAAATAATTTGCATATTTCCCAACTTAAACGGCCCCCCTTCACTGGGCACTCCTCCAGAGGTCCTACAAAAGCCTATGTATGAAGGTGGGAAGTCTCCAGGCAAAATGACGGCAGTGCAGTGGGTCCCCTGTTTTTGTTTTTCCTCCAAAGAAATTTCATCCTTGGTAATTCAGGAATCAGAAGCACCTCTTGTATATGTAAGTCTGATTCTTTGATTCTTTTGCTCGTTCACTCATAAGCACTAGACCCTTGGACTACAGGGAAGAATGAACCAGGACTCTGGCTTCACTGGGGATACCTGCTGCCTAAGGAAAAAGACAGATAGTAAGAACCAGTGGAATTAGGACTGTACTACGGGTAGGTGCAAATGGCTACCTACAAGCCATTGTTCTGTCTACTCCTGATTTTTTTAGGTTTTTTTTTTTTTAATTTGAGAGAGAGAGAGAGCATGAGCAGGGGAGAGGCAGATGGAGAGGGAGAAGCAGACTCCCCACTCAGCGGGGAGCCTGACTTGGGGCTCGAACCCAGAACCCCGGGATCATGACCTGAGCTGAAGGCAGATATTTAACCATCTGAGCCACCCAGGCGCCCAAAATTAGGTTTTTTTAATACAGACCGCTTCCTCTGCTGACAGCACACTGAGTAAGAAGTAGATGACTTCAGTCTACATCGGGGTCTGCAAACTACAGCCCATGGCCAAATTTGGTCTGCAGGCTGTTTTTATACAGCCTGCAAACTCAGAATGATTTTCACCTTTTTTTTAATGGTTGGGAATAAAAAAAAAAAAGATAAGAAAGTCAATTATGTGAAATTCAAATTTCAAAGTTCCTAAATGGTTTTACTGGAACACAGCCATGCTCTTTCATTTAAGTATCATCTATGGCTATTTTCAGCTACAACGGCAGAAGTGAATAGTTAAGACAGAGTCCAGATGGCTCACAAAACCAGAAATATTTGCTATTTGGCTTATCAAAGAAAAAAGTTTGCTGACCCCTGGTCTAGAAGGTTTGGACCTTATCAAAGAGTAAATGAAATCACTATCAGCAATTATTAGTATCGGAAAACACAAAAACATGGCTCCTAAGTGGCTTCCGAAGCTCTTTTTGTGATCATCCGAGGACAATCCTAGGACCCGCCCACGTCAGTCACAAAGAATCCTTTTTTTCTTTTTTAATACACATCGCCACATTGTCTTTATTAAATAGCACGTGCATTAGGATAGATAAGAAAGAGTGAAATATTAAAATGTTACCTGAATACAATATTAGTGTCATATTTACAAGACCGCTGGTTCACACGTTCAAGGCCTCAGCCAACACCGACAGAGTAAACACTTCATCCCAGGTCCTCTGCTAATGGAGACGAAAATTTGAGGAGGGCACAGTGCCTTAAAGGAATCTGTCCTTTAGCAGGAAAACAAAATCAACTCTCAAAAATGTGGGTGAGAAGACATTTTCCAATGAAGCCTCAGGATCCTTTTCCTGTTCAGTCTGCATTGTCTTAAATGAGGTTCAGCCGCGGAAGAACGGAAGATGGGTTTGTGTGCACCGAAGAGGTTCGTCAACTTTATAGTAACACGTTATTCACTGACTGACCTATTTACAAGCCATATTTAGTACAGGACTGAATAAGATAGTTAGAAAACCCAATATGTGATAGCTTTTAATACTGGCAAGGATGTGTGCATTTTAATTAATTTGCTTTTCTTTTTACCCACTTTGCCCACTGTGCCCCAAATAACAATTCCCTCGTTTGTTTCTCAAGCCTTCCAGGGATTTGTAGATTATTATCTTATTTTGAGCTCTAACCGAGCTGGCCCCTCAGCTGTCACTTAGCCAAGCTACACAAATGTATGTATTGCCGCTTTAATCTTTCCTCATCAAATCATCCGGTCAATGTAACTGTGCTTGGGTCCCCAGATTATGGGAGGAGCAGTTATTCTGCTCCCATGATTCTGAGAATAGTTTTTTTCCACCAGTACTGGAAACCCCAATAAAGCTTGCAACCTAAACACTGGCCTGAGTTCTCACCCAGTTGTTACGCTTGGCTTCTGCGGCTCCTGTCCACCCGGTGGGCCACACTTCTGACAATGCCTTCCTGAAAGCCCCAAACACTTACAGCTCAATATGCCAAATGATGAGCCCCAAGTTTCCAAGACCAAATGATGCCTGTGCTTCTGGTCCAGACTGTAGTCTGTTACGCAGCCTTGGAGTTGAGTCATTCCCACAAGAATATCATTCCTCTCTCATTTTTTTAACTTAACGTTTATTATGAGACCAAGGGATGATAAGGCTTTCAGTACTGTAATAATCATAGCTACTATTTGTTGAATGTTTCTAATGTGCCTGGCACTCTCTCAGATGCTGTACTGTATATATACTAACTCACTGGATTCTCACAATGATCCTATTAAGTACTATTGTTATCCTTATTTTACCACTGAAGAAACTGAGGCTGTGGTAGGCATCTTGATTATCACTCCAACAGCCACTTCTGTCCTGGACCCTCCTTTCTAGAAGAATCCCCATTGCATATCTGCTCCCTTCCAGGGCTATCTGCTTGGGGGAAGGCTAACCCCAGCTCCAGCTCATTCAGACTGGGTCAGCCTATCATGAAGAAGTGAGGAAGTCTGCTAAGGGGTTCCAAGGAAGGTCTCCTTACTCCCAAGAGACTGAGGAGAGGGGGAAGAATCAGCCTGTGACCCAAACTGGAGTGCTGACTTGGCAAAGTGGAAAGGTACAAAGTACCTGGAATCCCACGGATGTGTCCGAGCCATGGAATGAACCAACTCTGGAGCTCCCCACCCACCTCTGTACTCCTTCTCAGGTAGGTTAACCTATGTCCTTGCTAAATGGTACAAACAATGAACAGAACGGAGGTTCAAATGCTGTCCTGAATCTGGAGCCTTACTTTAAATCCCACCAGTGCCCAGCAGGGTTATAATTTAAAACTCCATTCTGCAAACTCTTTGCATGTGTGGATTATTTAAAACAAATGTGCTACCAAGAGCAAAGCACCAGCCAACCCAGCCTCGCCTAGAACAATGTTCCATCCCAAGAGTACCCTGGGCATGACTAGCTCTCTCATTATAATGAACGATATCCAAAGAAGATGGACTCTTAAAGTAACAACAAAAGCAGCTCACTTAAAAGGTACATCAAAAGGATTTTAGAGGGGCGCCTGGGTGGCTCAGTCGGTTAAGCGACTGCCTTCGGCTCAGGTCATGATCCTGGAGTCCCGGGATCGAGTCCCGCGTCGGGCTCCCTGCTCGGCGGGGGGTCTGCTTCTCCCTCTGACCCTCCCCCCTCTCATGTGCTCTCTCTCATTCTCGCTCTCTCAAATAAATAAACAAAATCTTTAAAAAAAAAAAAAGAAAAATCTTTTTAAAAATATTTTAAAAAAAAATCAATTAAGGGCGCCTGGGTGGCTCAGTTGGTTAAGCGACTGCCTTTGGCTCAGGTCATGATCCTGGAGTCCCGGGATCGAGTCCCGCGTCGGGCTCCCTGCTCGGCAGGGAGTCTGCTTCTCCCTCTGACCCTCCCCCCCTCATGCTCTCTCTCTCTCATTCTCTCTCAAATAAATAAATAAAATCTTAAAAAAAAAAGGATTTTAGAATATCTGCTGTTTACAGATAATCTGAACCTCCTTGCATCTTAATTTTTTTTTTTTTTATAATCATGACACTAGAGAAAAAGGTCCCAAAGTTGTAACCATGGATTTGTTTTCAAATAGCAAATTGGAAAGTAAAAATAATATTTCCCTACTACTGTTGGAAGACCCTAACTACCATCCCAGGGGCAGGCACAAATGATTCTGAGAAAGTGTTTTAAAACAGAGAAGAGAGCTACCTTTGCTTTCTCAGCTTAAGATTCTCACATGCGGGGCAATGGGCAGACCAGGCTAGGGTTCCTTACCAATGGGCATATATTTTCCACAGGGAAAGAGGAAAGTCTGGGGGGTATAAATACACGGGAGAGTGGGCTTAAGATACCTGCCTCCATGGGGAAGGCCCCGCCAGTTGGGAGATGGAAAGTGTTGTGCAGAACTCAGTCCTTATGACCGAGGCAATTTCTACCCTGACAGATGAAGTGGCAAGTTTGAAACACACCGTTTCACTTTTCCCAGGCTGTAACAACACAGTCATGATTTCCTGTGTAACTTGAACCATCTGACAGCTCCCAAAGAGTGGTTCTCCTTGTTTTGTGTCCTGGCAACAAGAGTGTGTCACCAGGCAACAAGAGTGTGTCACCAGTCACCAAGAGTTATACACAGACCGAGGGGAAGAGGCTTGTAAGTGCCAAGGAACCGTAGCAGATATGAAAAGCAGAAAATCCCACGTGTAAGTGTTTTAAGAGTATTCTGCATCACCTCATTATAGCTGACATTCTTCGAAGACTGCTAAGCCACCAAGATAAAAGCAGGGAATTGGTTAAATCTATTACTTCTGACAAAGTTGCAAACTATTCAACCAGCAACACAGTGTGCTAAATTAAATTGTCTAAAGAGATGCCAGGGCCTCTGATAAACAGCCAATAATTCCTTGAATGCCAAGGAGTTCATGATGCCCCTGCTCAGAACAGAAAGACTGCTCTTCATCAGCTGCAGACCTTACCTAGGTGGCTGGAAAGAGTAGACAGGCCCTGAGATAGGAACCGAGAAAGCTCTGGCACAGTCCTGCCCCTTCCTTGAAGAGGTCCCTCCCACTCCCTGGGCCTCTGTTTTCTTGCCTAGAAGATCAGAAATCCAACATACTTTTTACCCATCCATGACTCTGGGATGGAATATAACCAAAGTTGCAGACTAGAAAATCCAAACTTTTACTGAAAGAGTAAAGGAGGCAAGTTCTTACTAGGTACCATGCAAGCAACGTTTTAATCAGGACTGTGTCTTACTATAAAATTGTGCCCGTAGGTCCTAAACTCATCTGAAAGGATTAGGGGTTTGAAGGAGACAGTTTGCCATGTATTCGAGTGTGTGTGTGTGTGTGTGCGCGCACACGCACGTGCATACACAGGTGCTTATAGAAATACAAACTCCTCAAGGTCCCCCAGGTAAGTTTTCAAAACAACTACACCCTGTCCTGCATATGATACACTCAGAGAAAACGTGTGAGACATTTTAACGGCGCACCGCAGCCTTTCAAGGAATGTGGGCCTATTTGTACTTGCTTTTTATTTTTTAATGGAGGGTTTGGGGTGGAAGGAGTGTAAAAAGTTCATTGTTTTCTTTCGCTCTTTGCCCAGGCTCTAAAGAAGATAAAAATGCTCATCTCCAGCTTAAAGTTGAAAGCATGTCTGTGCAGTTCGAGATACTTAAGTATGTTTCTGTTGAAATGGGCTTCCGTGGAATATCACCACTAGGTATCAAAATGATCTTATCTTTACAGCCATTACAATCAACTCATTCTAAAACTGAGACTAGTAAAAGCAGAACTCTGGTTACTTTGGAAAGAGGTGGGGACAGGACAGCTTCTGATTCCTATAACAAAACCAAATACCACCTCAAGAGTTCCTGCTAACAAGTCTTCTGAATAGGTGTACTCTATTTTCAAAGGTTTAGAGGCTTATTGAAATGGGGACTCAGCAGAAGGGGGATCCTTCAAGGATTTTCTCAAGTGCAGGGTTCTTTGTGAACAAGATTCCAATCCCACAGGAATGCATCCAGATGTTAAAGCACACAGGAGAACAGAAGTTGAGGCAAAGTGAGAAACAGTGCCAGGGTGTGGACAGGGCCCAGAAAATGAAACCTACAGAGACAGATTGTCACAGTTTCACGGATGACCCTAAACCTTCTAAAAAAGAATGTGAATCCCAAAAAGAACCAAATGTGTGTGAAAAGTGTGTGCTTCACACTTGAGTTCAGCACAAATCACTCCCCTTCCTGCCCCACTGTTTGGTAATGGAGAGCTAGAGATGCAGAATACACGTATAAACTAAGATAAAACCTGGGACATCAAAATATTCTCCGAATCAAATCTGGACTAAAAATTCATCTTTCCTTCTACTGAAATTGCTACTTCTAACATAATTATTTGGCTGTTTATTTGCTTTCCAAATTAAAACAGCAACAATAATAAACTATACAAATTTTATATCAAAGCAACACAATAATCTTTGATCCACTAGTTAGCAGATATTTATTGAGCATTTAACGGTGACCCACAGGCACCAGTTTTAGTCCCTGCTAAGTAGAACTGGGCCCTTTTCTCAATTCACCCAGTCAAAAGTAAGTGATTTACTAAAGTTTAAATTATTCAGTTAAAAATACATTCAAAGATCCCCCCCCACCCCCGAATACACCATTTCCATCAAGAAGTCTTGCACTTCTCGGCTTCACTGGCTTTGCTATTAAGCATCCCCATTTTATTCCACAACGAAGTCTCTTCACTGAAGCCACTGAGAACCAGCAGTAGGATGGATTTGTCTGCACTGTTTGACTTCCCATTACTGCCCTTTATCAAAGGGTCTGGGTCTTGCTAAAATCAGCTTAAGGGAACCAGGGATGAACTCCGGGGTCTAATGTTTGACACCTCCTCCAACTAGCATCACTTTGCACCTGGGAAAATTGCAACATGCTGGTGCCTGGAGTGAGAGAATGCGAATGGCCTGAGAAAGGCTAGTTTGTGGGAGAGCTGCACTCACCGGGGAACGCTGGCCTAAGGACAGGCCATCTTCCTGTAGGAGACACAGGGTCCCCCTGCCTGCCTCGTACCTCCCGCCCTGGCCCCGCTGCTGCCCATCACTGCCTCGTTACTGTCACTTCCAACACGCTGCTCTGCTTCCGGTTCCCCACACACCAAAGAGGTCTCATCCTTCTGTGTCAGACATGCCCTCAAGCTATAGGCACAGGGGGCGGGGGGCGCGTGTCACTGAGGAAGTTACCTACCCCACCCTCATCGCCTTCACTGTGTCATTGTCATTGCCTGCTTGATGCAGGTGCTGTATGAACACTTTCGACTATCTTACTTAACCTCCCAGTCACCCTCCGTGGTAACTATCCATTGTCCCCATTTCACAGATGGGAACACTAGAGGTCACAGAGAGGAGAAAAGAATGAGACTGAGCCCAGGTTTGTCTGATTGCAGAGTCCAGGCTCATAGGAATGCATTGCAATGTTCCCTCATGATACAGTTGTCCAAGCCTCATTGAACCAGGCACTGGAGCCTGGTGTTAGAGGTTAGGAACCCAGGCTGAAGGAGGCTGGATGTTTAAGGGCATATCCCACCTCTGCTCTAGATGCCCAATTTTGCCACTTACTTTCTCTATAACTATAGTTAAGTTACTCAGAATCTCAAGGCTTCGATGTGACCTCACTGGGCTATGACCACCAATGACTAGAACACGAGATTTAGCACAGTGAGTACACATAATAAATACCCAATATAATATAAAATGTAAGTTATAGACTTATCTGCAAATTAAATAAAATTTGCGTTTTCCATGGTAAAGCTTGATACTATTTTGTGTAAGTAATTTAAATGCATCCCCCCCGCAACACACACACACACATCTTACCCTCACTATGCCTTTGCTTTCTTCAAAAACTTACAAAAAGCTCCAAACCTAATAGACTCTTCTGGTTTTTATTCACCTAAGTGAAAAACAAATCATTCACCACTACCTCATCTTAGAGGTACTCAACTGGGATTACACAGAAATCAGGGAAATGAATCAATCTTAGAAAACAGTTTCACTTCTTCTGTACATAATTATAAGTACCCAGATCTGTACAACGAGGAATTTTTCACCATGCATAACAAATGGAGAAAATTGTGAAGGCAGGTGTTTAAAACTAAGTGTTTTTTTTTTTTGTCAAAGATTTATTTATTTGAGAGAGAGAGAGCACGAGTGTGGGGAGGAACAGAGGGACAGAATAACAAGCAGACTCCCCGCTTAGTGCGAAGCCTAAGGTTGGGCTCGATGCCATGACCCTGAGATCATGACCTGAGCCGAAATCAAGAGTCAGACGCTCAACCATTTGAGCCACTCAGGCACCCCAAAACTAAAACAGTTTAATTACAATTTGGGTTTGACTAAGTTGACTGTCTAAGGCGGCCATCTTGGGGAAGTGATAATGAGCATCCTGGATACTGTGCTGACAAAGGATGTTTAAGCAGTGAAATTAGACATTTAATTTTGGATACTGCTACTTATGAGAAGCCTGGGGCAAATCATGCGAGTGTTAGTGCACTGAAGGGCTACAAGGAATCCTTTGTTTTTCAAATAATAATGAGGAAGAATTCCACAGTGGTGAAATATTCTCGAGATATTCTACGCTATGCCCTTACCCTGGTGATTCTAGCTACAAGAAAAGGAAACCAAATGAGGTACAATACGCTACTTAGTGATCACAACTTTTTTTAATGGGGAAATAATCTCAATACTGTTTGCTTTGGTATTGAGGAGACTCTAACCCTGATGAAATTTCAGGGCATTTGTTTGTCCAAAGCATTTCTTGAGTTTGAAGCAGATGTCAAAGAAAGAGTATATGGAATTGGGTGGGGAGGGGAATCCTAGCATACAGGCCTGAGGATAAATAGGTATCTTTGACATTAATCACAGACTTGAATATGCTTTGCAATTAAAATTTATAGTGAGGGGCGCCTGGGTGGCTCAGTCGGTTAGGTGTCTGCCTTCAGCTCAGGTCATGATCTGGAGGTCCCAGGATCGAGCCCCAAGTTGGGCTCCTTGCTCAGCAGGGAGCCTGCTTCCTCCTCTCTGTCTGCCGCTCCCCCAGCTTGTGCTCTGTCAAATAAATAAATAAAATCTTTAAAAAATTAAATTAAATTAAATTTATAGTGAATTTAAGCAAACCCAGCATACAGAAATCTGGATGTACCAAAAGAATCATTAGGAGGTGAGCTGACATTTTATGAGTCTATATATGTGAATTTCTAAAAGCTTTTAAGTTTTTCAAACTGGATGCTATTTGCAAACATGAAACTTACATGCCCTTAATTTCAGAATTCACATATAAAGTGAGATTCAGCTGTATTCTGTTGAGGACAAATATTCTCACAGAAAATAAGTACTGGCCTTGCAGCTGAAAGATAGAGGTCTTTCTCAGGAGAGCATCCAAGAGAATCTGCAGGTCCCTACAGTAAGATGCACCTGGAAACAGGCCCTTTACACGGCAGCCCGGGGCCTTGAAACATAGTGAACAACTCTTTCCCCTGTGGTTGTCTTGCACAGAACTACAGATCTCACAGTTGAAAGGGGTCTTAGAGGGGTGCCCGGCTGGCTCAGTTGGTAAGCACGTGTGGCACGTGATCTCAGGGTCGTGAGTTTGAGCCCACGTTGGGCATAGAGCCTATTTAAAAAATGGGGGGGTCTTAGAGATCCCCCAACTCGCTGAGCGAACTATGAATTCTTCACTCAGTAGCCTCCATAAATTAGTGATTCAGTATCTGTTTTGTAGTGAGACCTCAGATTGTAATTAAGAATGATCAGTGCAGGGGGAAAAAGCTAACAAGGCAATCAATTCCTTCTTTCAGTTGCCTCAAATTTCGTCCGTTTATATACTGCTCATTTGTCAGTTCTGATCACTGGTTTCTCCCTCATTCAGTTACCAGGTAATCTCAATCTTGGTCAGGGGCTCAGCCTCCTAAATTGAAAGAACCGCCGCCTCCTGGTAGAAGAATGGACTGCAGGCTACACAGTGGCTACAGAAAGCCATTATCCACGTGGAATACTCTTCTTTCTAGGAATCTATGCCATGAAAAGCAGAAATTGCTTACATTGCAGCTATAAATGTGGCAAATCAAATTTAGCCACTGCTAACTACTTTATTCCCAAGAGTATAATGTGTGTGGCTGTTTACCCCAAATATAAATTGATTTTATTACATGCAACCCACCTCCTTCTCCCACCCCTGAGGAGTCAGGTTCATTTGATGAAGGTCCCGATAATTTTGACTAAATGGTTATGCTGATTAAAGCTGGTGAAAGCTATAAAATATGGAATATTAATTTTAAGTATAAAACCATTGTGCATTCTCAAACTGCTTTGGGGAATTACAGCGCTTTTTATCATTTGTTTACTTATATACTTTAAATATTTCCCCTCTATCCTCTTAATTTACATTATCTTTGAAGATAGCAATGTAAAGCAAAGAGAAGCTTCAGTCTAGACAACCCTCCCAGTTGATCCGAATTCCAGAATTAGTAGAATTCCAATGACGTGCTTACAATTCTTGTCTGCTGAGTTTTTATAAGGATCCCCTGAGGTCAGCCATCACATTGGCTTGTAGAGTACTTAACTGCATGTGAAAGAGAAGGAAATAAAAACTGCCATAATCATAAATTTATGGAGAAGGTAGAACTTTTGGTACCAGGAAGATGAGGAACTGTCCACTGAGGGCAACAAGGAGCGAGTCAATGCTGATTCTATAAAGTACCAGTTATTGAGACTGGAGACTGAGTTATATAGACCTTTGGTATGATCACAGCAAACACTGCCATGTACAGTATATTTTATCTTGTCTTCCCATCCTCCTCCCACCAAGGTATGTGTGTGTATAAGTGTGGTAATGGTGGGGGGTATGGGAATAGAGATTTGTTTACCAAAATATGATATGTATTTGTTTAACAAAATATGATTTGTAGAGTATTTTGCCTTCTGGTTTAATTCTTCATTCCAAATACAACCACAGGAGACAAAGAACACATTGAAGAATCCCAACAACTTGCATTCAGGAGTGTGAATTTCACACAAATGGAAATCTTTGTTTTACTCACTGTTGCATTCACTCACAGATGCCTAGAAGAGTAGAGCAAATTCAGTTAAGTATTTGTTGGCTCAACAAATGAAGCAAAAGGGAGAGTCAGAAAGAAATGAATTCACCGTAATATACTCTCCTTATCCTTCACATTGTGCTTGAGATAATGGAGTACTTGAGAGTTAACCTGACCATGGAAAGATACAACCAGTATATCCACTGGAACTTGAGGATAGAGATAAAACTTGGTCTCAATTATGTGTTATGTTTCTTCCATTTTGAGTACAGAATGATTTCATATTCAATTACCAAACGTCTGGTGTCCTGGGCATCAGTCAGCAGCATTAGAATATTAAAGATCACAAGGGCTGATTGCTACCGTTCAATTAACAACCTGGAGCCAAGTCAGGCCTGTCAATTGGAGGACTCCCCCAGCAGCACAGCACTAAATATCTCCATTTCATTTTTCAATGGTTACATGGAAAACAAGGGGAAATTAGCTCCCAAGTCCACTAAAGATGATGCTGGCATTTTGGGGTCAGAAGCCTCTGGTTACATAGATTCAATCAATATGGTTCAATTGAGAAGACCATATATAAACCTCAGAACTTAAAGGGTACTTCCCTGATTCATGCAGAGAATCTTTTTCTTCCTCTTCCTTTCCAGTTATTCTTAAGTGAAAGCACTACTCCATTGCCAGCTATGTAATAGGCTCAATAAATATTAATCTCTTGAACTTCCCCCTTAGGCTCAAAAAGAAGCAACATTTTCAGAATTCGAAAAGAAAAAAAAAAGACTTTCGGGCGCCTGGGTGGCTCAGTTGGTTAAGCGACTGCCTTCGGCTCGGGTCATGATCCTGGAGTCCCGGGATCGAGTCCCGCATCGGGCTCCCTGCTCAGCGGGGGGTCTGCTTCTCCCTCTGATCCTCTTCCCTCTCATGCTCTCTGTCTCTCATTCTCTCTCTCGCAAATAAATAAAATCTTAAAAAAAAAAAAAGACTTTCTATAATTAGTTAATTTTTAACCCTAAGGATGTGTTAACTATTCACACAGATGGTTCAGACCTGGGGAGAGAATAGAAACTCCCCACCAAGAACAGAGGGGCAATGTCCAAATTTCCCCCTGGAAGAATAACCAAGAAAAGTCTTTCTTCTTCATCAAGGGCAGGTCCATGACAAAAACAAAACAAACCTTCACAGAAACCACCTATTTTGCTAGCCAAATTACCACGAATAGGTCTATTTCATAATTTAATTCTCATTAAAAGGTAAAAAAAAGAAAACATCACTATCCAATGGGTGCACAGTTGTAAACTCTCTATCATCCTCCTCATGACTGGTCCACAAAGCAGCACCCAATTCCAACACAGAATGAGAGCTCTCCCTTTTGTGTATTATACGACTGTTTAGGGTTCCAAGGTTTAAACTTTTCCCCCTTGCTCTCCAGACTTTTTTTTTTTTTAATATTTTATTTATTTATTCATGAGAGACAGAGAGAGAGAGAGGCAGAGGCAGAGGGAGAAGCAGGGAGTCCGATGCAGGGCTCGATCCCAGGACCCTGGGATCATGACCTGAGCCAAAGGCAGACGCCTAACTGACTGGGCCACCCAGGTGCCCTCCAGACTACTTTTAATCAGCCACAGCCCTAGTTGACGTGATAACAACATCTAATAGTAACTTATCACTACTATACAATAAATGCATCTAAGTGCTTTATATACCTTATGTCATTTAATCTTTACAGCAAGGTCTGTTGCACTGACATCCCCACTTTGTTGATAAAGAAACTGAAGGACAGAGGTTAAGGAACATGGAGGAAGGAGGTCAGGGAGCTAGTAAGCACGGGAACTAGGCTTCAACTTTGGGATTTGTTTGAAGTCTGGCTTTTTACTCTCTCATACTAAGGCTAACATAGGCCTTTCCTTTCTTACATGAGACATTTATTCTTTCCTGGATTTAATCAAATCTGAAATACGCCAACTTCTAAATGCAAACAAATCATTCTCCATTTTGATCAAGGGAAAGACTAAAACAATAATTTCCTTAACACTGAGGAGAAGGTCCACTGATAATTTACATGAAAAAATTTTGTTTCCGTTTCCCTATCTCTTTTTCATTTCTCAATCTAATCCAGTTCGCTTTGTCCCTTAAATAAGGTGTTCTACTGCTATTGGGAAACCAATTTTCTCTCAAGACTTTATTGCAATATTATCAGGAAACTGGCTACTTAAACAGCAGGTAATCTTTTATTTCATGCATAATTATCATGCACTATATTTTGATTTGATCCTAATGGCCCTAAGTACATTTTAAATAAACCCTCAACCTGCCCAAATGAAAAACATTTTGCTTCCTCTGTTGCACTTGTGGGGCGATGATAATTAACACATCTTGGGAAATTCAAGCTACATCTGATTAAATCATAACACGCCATAAAGGTCTTTACAAATAATCCTTTGAAGAATCCAGCTGAGAAAATCATGAAAAGAAGAATTATGAGAAAGGAAGCTCATTATAGTTTTGCGCCTGGCACTTAAAGGTGACCCTGTCAAGGTGAGTGTTTTGAATTCAGTTAACTTTCCCAGAATGCACCTGAATGAGAGAAGAGAGCCACTGAGATGACCAAGTCTTCACTCGCAGACTCCCCATTTCTATTCAGTTATTAGTTCCTATTATTATTTTTTTGTTTGGGCCCACAGCCAAGGAAATGCTGCCCTTTCCTCAGACCAAAAACTTGAGAAGAAACAGTCATCAAACAACAACAAAAAATTCTTTCAGAGTAGCAGACATCTTCAGACTTCCATGCTTAGAAGTTCAGCTTGGTTAGCTTGGGAGAATATCTTTAAAATGGAAACATCATAAAATATAGATATGAACTGAACACACCAAATATTGAAACAACAAACAAACAAAAAAAACCCCAAACTCAGAAATTAAGCCTAGCTGTTCCTTCCAAAGGTCAAAAGTCAAATGAAATGAGCACCTAGATAATTCAGCACCACCACTCCCTTCAAAAATGGACCTACTGGGGCGCCTGGCTGGCTCAGTCAGAAGAGCATGTGACTCTTGATCTCTGGGTTTTGAGTTCAAGGCCCACATTAGGTGTAGAGATTACTTAAATAAATAAAACTTAAAAAATATATTTAAATAACAAAACAAAAACGGACCTACTGCTATTGTTATTGTTCTTGCTAAAAATAATAATAGCCATTGCACTTAGCATTTGAGCACTTACTCATGCATTCTGCGACTTAATCCTCATAACACCGCCAAGCTACTATTAACTCATGGAAAACGAAGGTGAAGTGGTGTTTAGCAACTTGTCCAAGATCATACAAGGGGCAGTAAGAATCACTGCTGGGAATCAGAAAGCCTGCCTCATTCCAAAGTGCATGTTCCTAATTAAGCCCTACTCATTCATTTCACCTTATGCAAAACAATAAATATTTGACTATAAACTACCTATTGTATACAGTTGTGTTCAGTAATCTGGATGGAGTATAACTAACATTAACCACAGAAGGCACTCAAAAATACTGTACTGAAAGAAAAAACAAATAGGTACCTCCTTTTGTGCCCCAAACTATTTATTAAGCAAAAAAAGGTTCTATGATGGTGTATAATTAAACAAAAAATGCAAAAAGCAGACCGAGTCCAAGGGAGTTTATCACTTCCAACGGAAAATAAGACTTACAAATGAAACAATTCGGGAACAAAACATAGCACCCGTATTTATTACTGAAGGCCTGGGGACAAGGTCCAAGCCTTCGTTGGGAAGCCCCATTATTTGGAATACAAAGTGAAAATGCAAACAAACAGGATTGGTGTCTTCCCCATGGCCCCCCACCCAAGAAGTATCTTTCACGCTATTCATTCAATGAGAAATCATCAATAATATATAAATTGTACTCAGGAATTTGTTTCTTAACTGAATTGAACAGTTTTCCAAAGCAATCTCTTTCTCATTTTGTTTCTCCAGGACTGTACAGCAATCGATGTGCTCAGCCCTGAAACTAAAAATGTCAACCACCGCGTGAGACCCTCCGTGCCACAAAGTGAAATGCCTATGTTAAAATATACACGTGGATCCCAGAGATGCAAATTCTCTTACTTTGGAGGCCACGGTGAAATTCCAGCTTCATCTTTGTGGCAGTGTTTCAATGTATAGTTTAAGAAATCATCTCCCAATACTGAAAAAAATCCACGAAAATCTTGCATAAATTACGCACGTGCGCCAGTCAACCTTCCCTCAAGTTGTGATAGATCCAGCTGTATGGATGTGTGCGCATGTGCGCGTGTGCGCGTGCATGCATGCATGCGCCTGCGTGAGATGGTACCCCTTTTAGCTAGCTTATTGAATCTTTCCACCTCCTACAGAGAACGCTGAAGAAATGCACGTGTTTTTTGTTTTTTTTTCCAACATTCAAATGAGTGTGAATCAGAACAGTGGTTCTCACAGGACTCATCTTTTATGTGGACTGTAGGGTCACTGACAGGATTGAAATGGATCCAGGTTTCCTCGATTAGCTGATTTTTAAAAGGCTGGAGGCAGAGCGTTTCAGCGAGGAGAAAGGAAAACTGGTTCTAGTCCCCACTCTACCACAAATAAGCCATGAGAATTTTAACAAGTTACTTTTAAACCCTGTAAACCACAGCCTCCTTTTTTGTAAAAGGAGATAAAACCAGATGCTCTTCAGGCAGAATTCACATCCTGGCAGCTTGCAGACATCCTTGGTTAGCCATCCTGATCCCCAAGGCCTTTGTTGGGGGGTGGGGACTCTATAAAACTGGTTGCATCGCATGGTTCTCACAGTTTAGCACACAAGTGACTCTCCCTGAGTGCTTATACCTGGGCCCCACCCCCAGAACTTCTGATCTAGTTGGTCTGTGGCAGGGCCCAGGAATCAGCATTTTCAACACATTCCCCCACCTCTTCTTCCCTGGCCCCCCAAGTGATTTCAAGGTAAGTGGTCCACAACCACACTTGAGAAACTGGTTTAGCTGAAATTCTTGGAGATCTGGATGCTTTGAGAAATTGGTTTAGTTGAAATTCTTGGGAGATCTGGATCATGATTTAGCAATTATAAGCTTGACTGAGATGGATCCAAAATTCCTTGCAAATCTGATTTAAATGAACTGAGAACACATATGAGAGAGAATGCACAATTCTACTTGAAAAACACGCGTTCTAATTTGGCCACTTTCTGCTACTTCTAGGCAGCGTAACCACGGGTTATCTCAGTTTTTCCATGGGGAAAAATAAAGGCAATAAGAATTACCTTACAGGATTCTAGGGAGGATGAGGGACCTTGAAGGATTACCTAGTGTGGTCCTTCATACAGAGAAGGTCTTCAAACGCTGTGACGTCCTCTCCTGGCCCCAGTCCCAGGCCCCAGGTGTCCTCCCCCCATGCAGGCTTGCCTTCATCTCCCTGAAAGAGCAAAATGACCTTAATCTGTCCTGTTTGGAAAGGGAGTGGCCTGTAACCACCTGCACTTATTTCAAACTTAACCGTTTCACCTGCTATAGAAAGTCAAAGGAAAAATGTCTCTCTTACACCCCCTTCCCCAACACTACTCCATTTTCTCCCATCGCCCGGAGCCTGAGTAATGGGCAGATTCCTGGAGTGGAAATTATGTGATAAACTCTGGCCAACCCACAAAACACAGCTGGAGCTAGAAGTCACAAAACAGTTACGGACACATGTTCCCTGATCAAAATCATTCCATGGCACTTACTGCTTGGAGTTAAGGGGACCACCAAAACCTGAAGGGAAAAAAGCAGTTTTAAGGATAAATTAGATAAACAGTCTATAGTCAAAGACTATTACTCTTTAAGTTTCACTTTTTAGTGAAGATTAAATCCAAAGTTTATAGACTCTTCATGATTCTTAATGATTTAACTGCAAGGAAGTAAAGAAGCCACTGAAATATCAGTGATGAAGAGCTAAAGAATGCTGAGCATTCCTCCTCTGCCCCCCCAAAACCCATTGAATGAATGGGCATGTAAATTCTAGATGCCTGATGATCATCTGGGTTGGGTCTTACTGCAAATGCTACCCCATCTTGATTTTTTTCCAAAAAGACATTCTTAAGGTCTCTGCCAACATGTTCAGGATCACCAAGAGGACCGTTCATAACATATGACAACCTGAGCAACAGAAAAATTAAATCAAGTTTGGCACTAGAAGAGGCTCCTAGATGTCCGGACAACAGTTGAAGAATCCATAGTGCGGTCCACAATATTTTATAACCTCTGCCCATTTATTTTGCAGAGCAATAGAACATTGTAGAGGAATATTTACTGTTTTCTACTTGAAAGGCAAATTTGTGGCAAGGTTGCTGGACACAAATAAAATTAGTAACTAACAGCTAAACCTAGGAAAGGTCAGTTGCTGGAAGACAGTATGAAACCACTCTCATTCAGATGGTAGGAAGAGGTGAAGAGCTGTCAGGGGAGTAACTTCATTATACCCCAAGCACCTTCTTTCTATTCCAGGGGAGAAAGAAGGCACACGTTCACACAACACACACGCGCACACATACTAGGGTGGCAAATGCAAAGTCACTGAATACCAATAACTTTTCTTCGCTAGTTTCACGAGAAGCCAAAGAAAGATCCTGAAAACCAAGAAAAGACCTGGCTTGACATTGCCTTAGGGCTTCACGACATTTTCAGACACAAACTACGGGATGGTGGTGGTAGGAGAACTTGCAGAACCCCTGGAAATATTTCATTTTTATAAGAAATTAAGTGTTGGTGCTCCTCCTTTATCTGATGTGGACATTCTCGTGCAACAATGAACTGATGGCCACACGTGATACAAGGACAGGAGACAAAATGACAGGAGAGTGGAGATGGCCAGTAAGTCCCTCCCCTTCCACCATATCTGTTCTACTGGAAACCGTCTGGGCTCTGATGCATTGGTTCATCCTCAGGGTCGTTCTAGAACCAAAACTACGGGAGAATGTGTAATGTGTGTGAAGAATAGAGGAAAACTCTGGCAGCCTTCAGGATCTCCATCCCCAAATATGTTGTTGGCTATTTGCAAATTAGCAATTGTTAGCAATATGCGGCCTTGACACCTTATAGAAAAAGTCTGTAAATACAGCTGAAAGAAAGATGCTAGCAAAAACTGATTTGGGAACCTAATTACTTGGAAGTACACGGGGTATATGCGTTTTTGTTTAAGCCAAGTTAAAGATAACAACTTGAGTAAACTTTTAAATTAGTGGAAACAAGTAAGTGACAAATAGGACTCTATGTAAGCTTGTAGACCAGTGTAGACCAGCCCCGATATTTAGTCCCTCATTGAATAAAGTCTTTACATAAGGTGAAAAGTTTATCATTCTTCCCATCCCCTTTCACCACACTCGGTCATAAAACAATCCCCATCTTCAAAAATAACTCAGATTGATTAAAAACAGGGAAAAATAACAGATAAGACCTACATTGACAGTACGAAGGCTTTTGGTTTATTTTTGTTTACATGTCAGGGGAGCCAATGAACTAAGAAAAGGTCAACTCAAAATATACGGCTAGGGGCAAGGCATTTAACTGACTGCTGCTTAGTTGGGGCCAGCTTCCATGACTCACCAGGCTCCTAGGCCCTCTTCTCTGCTCTATTACCCTCCCTCATCCTTCCCCTGCTGCTCCACGGCCCCATGGATCTGCCTGCTGGCCTAAATCAGGCTGATACCCCCGGTGACCATCACCTGGAGTTTGCTTTTGCTTCTCAGTGTTGTCTCCCAGATGACCCTTGTTTCCATAGGTTACAAGCCAGTATCACCAAGTTTAGGGCTAGTTACAATGTTACAAGAATAAAGCTCTTCAAATGGCACTTGGGCTTACAATAAGGCACATCCACCATCTCTCACCATATAAAATGATCCAATTTTGACCAAGAAAAATCTCTAAAATAGAAACTTGGTTGAAAGCTGAGTCTTTGGGAACCTGAACCTCAACCTGAAGACGTTACAGACTTATTCCAATGTTAAGTGCTTTCTGCACACAAGTGGCATTTTGGAATTGATTCCTGAGTCCTGAGACACACAAGCTTTTGAATGTTCTTAATAGTGGTAAGTCTTAAAACCTTCTTTAGACAGATTGTATTTCTTTGGAATGAGCCAAAAGTGTTTAGGAAACAACTCTGGTGAGTATCCAGCTGGGGTGTACCATTTGGGTCAAAGCTATAAGGTATCAACAATGATTTTCTGGTGTGGTTTGAAAATTAGCTCTCAAAGTCATTCCAAAAGAGGTATTTCAGAAATGTATACAGCAATAACACCATCAATGGAATGAAAACTGTTTTTAAAAATGGCTGCCAGATGGATAATACTATTTTATGCCTCCATTCCTTTAAATATGCTGTTTGGACCCTTTGCCTGGAGTACAAGTCCGTCATCCCCAGCCTGTCTCCCAAAATATCTAAATTCTTCTCTTCCTTCAAAATCTCCTCCTCCAGGAAGCCTTCCCTGAGTCCCCAGGCTGATGCGGATGCCCTTGAGGCATGCTCCCACACCCCCACCCTCCCCTCTCATTGCAGAGCAATATGTAAAGGACATTAAAAACACTGGTTTCCTTTTCTGCACGCCCCCTCACCTCCCACTACCAAACTGTCAGCTCCTTACAAATAATGGCTATATTTTCTGGTACTTGACAGAGTGATGGCTTCATACAACGCTCCATAAATGCTTGTTGCCCAAATACATCCATTTGAAAAATTAACCTCCTCACTTTAGTTTTAGTTTTGTTTCATATAATTTGGCAAACTTGTCATCTGTAGTTCAGTGTCAACCCAGGAGTAATTTTACACGAAAGACTCTGGCAGTGTTGACCCTGGCCCCATATGTTATTATTTTTTCAAAAAGACTCTGAATGTTGGAAGGGAAAGGAAGCAAATAGAGAAAATAGTAACGTGAGCTAAAAGAAGTGGGCTAAGACTTACAGAAAACAAACAGACCTGAAATCGGGTTCAAAATGGCACTGGTAACTTGGACAAATAGTTTCTCCAAAGGATCAAGCAAAAGGTATTCCGACCTCGATTAGAGCTATTTCCCAACTCATGGAAAAATAAACCCCACCAAGTTTGCTATGAAGCATAATTCTCAATATCAAATTCCATTTCTCCCATGAAAAATCTCACATGAATGACCTTCTACTTAGCAATTCCACTTGTGGCTATACAGCCAACAGGGAAAGAAAAAAAAAAAGTGTTTCCATCAAAAGATACTGTAAAATAATGTTTATACAAGCTATATACATAACGAACCCCAAACTGGAAACAAACGGTATGTTCATCCATAACAGTAATGGGTAAACACACTGTGGCATATTCATACAATGGAATACTGCAAGAACAAAGAGTGAACCGAGATAAATAACCCCGTGGATGAATCTCACAGATACAACGTTGAATTAGAAAAGTTAGAGCAAAAAGAGTCCATACAGTATGGTTCTATTTGTTTTTTTTTTTTAAGATTTTATTTATTTGCGAGAGAGAGAATGAGAGACAGAGAGCATGAGAGGGAGGAGGGTCAGAGGGAGAAGCAGACTCCCTGCTGAGCAGGGAGCCCGATGGGGGACTCGATCCGGGGACCCTGGGATCATGACCTGAGCCGAAGGCAGACGCTTAACTGACTGAGCCACCCAGGTGTCCCAAATCTGTTCAATTTTGACACTAACTGGAGTTAGCACAGACCCCCACAGGCTAAAGGGTCAGACACACAAAACCGCCTGCCAATCAGATGCCAATCACAACTGCAGCGATCCCCC
>NC_138372.1:152037478-152057765 GCF_054177405.1 Leptonychotes weddellii
TTATTTATTTATTTGAGAGAGAGAATGAGATAGAGCATGAGAGGGGGGAGGGTCAAGGGGAGAAGCAGACTCCCCGCCAAGCAGGGAGCCCGATGTGGGACTCGATCCCAGGACTCCGGGATCATGACCCGAGCCGAAGGCAGTCGCTTAACCGACTGAGCCACCCAGGTGCCCAGTATGGTTCTATTTGTATGAAGTCTAAAAATCATGCAAGAGAGAGTATCAACAGAATGTGGGGGATGTTACCGTTTGCTGGGAATGTTCTGTATCTTGAACCTGGTGCTAATGACATGGGTGCATACATGCACATTTCATAAGGTTTATACTTCAATGAGGGTTTAAATCAGTATACGCTTGTTTAACAACTCCAATGGAGACTTAATCCTGAAATAGCACAGTAGGAGCAGAAGGGCTGGTGGTGGAGAGGGAGCTGATGTGGGGGAGAGAGGGATAGGGACTTTCTTGGATGAGCTGAGGACTGATAGCAAAAAAGATGCCAGGGAATGGGTATCCCAGGCATGACCCCTGGAGGGAGTGGCTCTGGGTATTAGGGTTCTAGTGTTTGCATCCCTGGAGAGAGTGAGCAGTATCTTTTGGAACCGATCTCTCAGGGAACCCATTGCTACACAGTGCATTAAGGTTTACAAGGACCTTGAATCCTGAGATTTTTCACACATCCAAGTGCCTCCTCAGTGGGGACACGACACAGTATGGCAAAGGAGTAAGAGAAAGTACTTGCAGGAAAAGAAACTGCCTGATGCTTGATGAAGTTAGAATGAGTTGGTAACTTTGAGAGGCAAAGAACTTTGCGGTCCACAGTGGACCACAAGCCATTTTTTTTTTTTTTAATTTATTTATTCATTTGAGAGAGTGAGAATGAGAGAGAGTACATGAGAGGGGGCAGGGTCAGAGGGAGAAGCAGGCTCCTCGCTGAGCAGGGAGCCCGATGCCACAAGCCATTTTAAATCTGTGAACCTAATACAAAGAACATATATAAAAGGGGCAAGGAACACAGATGGTAGAAGAGGTAGAGAAATCCTTGCATGAAATGAAGCACAGGTTAGTCTCTCAGTTGGGTTTTTGGGTCCTCTCCATCACAGCCTGGCCTTGGTCATAAGAAGGATCAGGTGAGAGGGTATGAGATCCACATAAACATCTCTGAACTCAGTATCCAAGATCAGTGACCTGGTAGGTACACAATAAATGTAAAACCCCGAACCCTGAAGTTAGCCACTAAGTTTTCTTTCCACACTGAGAGCTCCTGAAGAGGAGCTATGCACAACACAGGCATCTAACACAAGAGTAAATGAGGCAATAGGCGGAGTGATGGGAGTTTCATTTCAAGGAAAAAAATTCCTGACCACAATAATTAACAGTGAAATTGCTTTAACTCAGTGTCTAGGACCTTATCTGTTTGGAGAAAGGTGGCAGAATGCACATGCTCTCAGTATCCACTCGGTCCCATGACATGTGGGTGCCTCTTTGCTGATGAAAGGTGTAGGTGCTATGGAATCAATGGAAATATTCTCCCTCGTTTCAAGGGCTGTGCTGCCAGATGTAGTCAACAACAACAACAACGCAGGAAGCCCAGTGAAATGTGAATGTCGGGCAACCCGTTGCTTACTTATTTCTGAACAACCACATCTGGCCCTAACTAAAACCACATCATTACGCTCCTATTTTATACAGAGACTTATTCTAAGTGGTTACAAAACAAAAACTGAGTAATGAGTTAATGACTTGTTCCCATCCCCTCCATGTCAGCTCCCTCAGCCAGAGATCACGCCTCTGGAATTTTAATGCAAATGCTAGAAGACATAAAAGAATGTAGAGGTCACATTAAACTATGGAAAAGTACTTTTCTTATCTGAAATGCTCTCCCTAAAAAAATCACAATTTATTTAAACTAGTGAGGGGGGAAAAAAAAAAACCCAGCCTGGGTGACGTTTCTATATGAGGCTGTGGTAGGGTGGGGTGGGGAGAGATCTCCTTGAGAGAATAGAGATAGACGAAAAATTAACTCAACATTCCCACGACGGTCCAGAAAGGCTTATCTTTCTTCAAATGTGCTGTAGCTGCATTCACTCCCACTTTCAGTTTTGGCCCTTTGGTGCTTGTTTGAAAATGGTGATTACCACTAGAAGAAAGAGACTCTGGAAAGGCTAGGTTTGGTTTGGGGTACACCTAATATTCCCACAACTAGTGGAGAAAGGACACCAACCATGGATGGTAACAGAGTCTGTACAACCAACCAAGCCAACTCCATGTTTGACTTTCCCCTCCCACTTAATTTTCACGCCAACCCTGTGATGGAGGCAGGGCAGGTGTTATTACCACATTACACATGAGGCAACAGAGCAGAGCTATAGGGTTATGTAAGCTAAGGTCCCATTGCTAGTACAGCATGGACTGTGCTAGTAATCAGCACAGCTCAGCATGGACTCTGTGGAAATGACTCCAAAAGACATCTTTCCCACCATCTCAAGCTAAGTCCCCCAGGCTGGGGGTTCCCAAGAGGGAGAGATTACCATGATGGGTTAAAAACCAAATGGGATCACTTAGTCTCCAGTCCCCATCCGCCATTTATTTCTGCCTTCATTACTGATTCCAAGGGCATATTTTTATGATAATTTGGGAGGGGGGGTAGGTAGTCATGGTAAAACAGGTAGCAAGAGTTGTAATGAAGGGAAAAATGGGGGTGCCTGGGTGGCTCAGTCAGGTAAGCGTCTGATTCTTAATTGATTTTGGCTCAGGTCATGATCTCAGGGTTGTGAGATCAAGTCCTGCATCAAGCTTCATGCTAGGCATGGAGCCTGCTTAAGATTCTCTCCCCAATGGTGCATGCTCTCTATTAAAAAAAAAAAAGAGAGAGAGAGAGAGAGAAATGTACTCTAGACAATGGAAGACACCAGAGTATTATGGTAGACAGACAATGAAAAAGAGTAACACAAAAACAGGACAAAGACAGCTCTCCTCCACAGTTTAGTAACTAGACCAGGCAACACGTAGTTGACAGTAAATGCATCATCTCTGCAACAAAATGTTCCAAATTTCCACCCCTAATTTCTACCTTTGAATGAGTAAAGTGACTCTTTTCATCTTTCCAAAGCTCTGTAATAAAACAGAGTGCCATGGGGAAATATACATACAAAACAACCTTTATTTGGACCACTGTGCCTTTAGTGAGTGACATACAAAAGCTAGAAAAATAAACTCCCACTTAACTAAATTGTTTCATTATACGTGTGCATCCCACTATTTCCCCCAGAGTCCCAAGGGTTACTGCAGGTGTTCAGTGATGCACTGGGACCAAAGTCTTTAATGTGAAGCTTGTAGACACGATGGACAAGGGAGCAAAGCTGTAATGAAGAGAGCCCCATGGTGCTAAGTGACTATGGTTGCCTGTCTACGATAGCATGGATATGTTATTAATTCACAGTGGGTCAGCACTCTCTATCAATGTCCAGAGGCCTTAAGAAGCTCTGCACAGAATTCTAGATCATTGGATTCTGGCACTGACTGATCAAAGCAATGATCTCATAAGCCCATTCTTATTTTTCCTGAGATGATAATAGATAGGATAGGGGCAAGGTGAAAGGGAAAAAAATGGCCTGGGTGTCATCCTGGCCCTTCCCCGCCATCATCCCCCATTCCCTACCTCCCACATGCAATTCATCACCAAGTCCTGCTGAGCCTTCTGCCAGAGGATTGCTCCAATCCATCCCCATCTGCCTCCACAGTCACCTCACTTCTTGCCTCTCTGCTTCCGCTCTACAGTCCCTTCTTCATAAAAGTAGGCAGAAAGGTTTGAAATGCACAGCAAAGCAGGGCACTCCCCTATTGTATAACCTTCAATGGCTCCCCAGCACTCTGACGCTAAAGCAAAACCTCTTTGAAGACCATGTGTGAGGAAGCCCAGCTTAACCTCTCCATCCCCATCTGGTGACATCCTTCGAGTGATCATTGTCCCAGCCACACCGGCCTCTTTGGAGTTCTCCGACTATACCAAACTCCTTCCTGAGTCAGGCTCTGACTGTGTTTTCCCCCATCTGGAAGATTCTTCCCCAACTCTTCAAGGGCTGATTCATCCTGAATTCCTGTCTCTGCTTAAATGCCACCTCCTTAAAGAGGCCTTCTCTGATGGCTGTGTCTTATTGCCACTGTGCCCGCCCCAGCATACTGTGTATCACTACATTCTCTGAGTTTCTTCCATTTCACAGCAAAATTTCTAATGATAAGGTTACACTGTGCAATTATTATATCTAAATTCCAATTTAAAATAATTGGTATTTTCTATCTCCCCCCAGGAGAGCACAAGCTCCAGGAAAGCAGAGATCGTGGTATATTTTCACCAGTCCTCCCCAGACAACCTAAGCCTGGTTCCTGAGACACAGTGAATCCCCCCCTTCCCACTTCTCACCCCCCAAGTTTCAGGCCATACGAAGCCAGATACCCAGCGCCTACTTCACTTTGGGGGAGACCTTCAGAGATGGGGCTTCTTTAACCAGCATGCACAATTAATCCCACTGCTAAAATCTTCATTACAAACCATACAAACCACATTTCAGTCAGTTTCCGGTGTCTCACCACTGGGCCCTCTGCCAACTTAATATATGGAAATCCCATTCGGAAAGTTTGCTAAAGCACAGCTATTCTCATGACGTTTTTCCTGTCGTCTGGGCTCTAACCCTGAGGGCTGTGTTTGAACACAGATGGTCTTTCGTTAAAAAAGGTTTGTTTGTTTGGGCAGGTTTTTTCCAGGGTAGTAAGTTCTTGAGGGGAACTTCGCTCTGGTTTTCCAACCCTGTTTTTACAGCAGCTGCTGTCCTCTCTCCTGTAAACAAAAAGGCCAAACCACAGTCCCCAGGCAGCAGGACAAACACACCCTCCTGCTGGGAGGGCAGCCCTGCGCGGCGTGTGCTGGGTGGCCGCGGTGGCTCAGGGAGCCGCTGTCCGCCTTCCTGTTACTTCGCTGTCATTCATGAAAAGCCAGCCCACGATCGCATCCGCGGCTTCCTTGCAAAAAGGACTATCGGCAGGAGTTTCCTGCCTGCACGAATACGACATCCATGCAAAGATGCTTCGCCCAAGTCTTAGCAAAGGGGCCTCATTTACTCAAAACGTCCATGAACCTCATGATAGTCATCAAAGGCTATCATCTCTCTACGCAAAACCAGCAACACTGGGAAGTTTAAATGCTTTATTTACTTTTTTTTTTCTTTTTTCTTCAAGACAATCAATTCCATTCCTACTAATTCAGAAACTACAGTATTCAGATGGGAGGAAAGCCAAAACGAATCTTTTACTGTCTACGAAGAAAGAACTGCTAAATTATAATGCATGAATAAGGCTGTTCCAAGATTGGATAAAACACTTGGCAGAAACTATTTCAGGTCTTCTCTAGTACTTTGGAGCTACCCATTAATTTACAAACAGTTGATCTACTAATTACAAAAATGTTTTATCTATTCATTCAACCAGGAACAAGGCAATTGACCAGGAGCTTGATTCCACCCGCAGTGTGTGCTGGCTATTTGTACCTGGGAGAAATACCTTCCTTCAGAAAGCAAACTGCATTTTGTTTCTAAAAGTTTAGGGTTGGTTTTTTGTTTTCCATATTTAATATGAATGAGATCTCCCTCTATATTAGCTTTCTATTGCTGTTATAATCAATTACTATAAACATAGTAGCTTAAAATAACACCAATTCATTAATGCATAGTACTGTATGTAGGTCAGAAGTCCCAGCACCACAGGACTGGTTTCTCTCTGCTTGGGGGGTCTCACAAAGTGTCAGACCTACATTCTCATCTGGAGCCTGGGGGCTTCTTCCAAGCACAGATGGCTGTGGTGAAATTCAGTTTCTGGTGGTTGTAGGACTGACATCCGTCTTTGCTGGACATCTGTTGAGGGCCACCTGCATGTCTTGCCACATCTCCCACACCTCACACCCCCAATCTTCAAAGCCAGCAATGGAGAAGCTCCCTCGGGAAGAATCCCTCTCAGGCTTGCATCTTATCTTAAGAAAGCATCCAGTCCCTTTTTAAAGGCTCATCTGATTAGGTCAGATCCACTTAAGATAATTTCCTATCTTAAGGTTGACTACTTAGGGCCTTAATTACATCTGCAATCATCTTTTCAGGGTGACACCCACATTAACATTTGATTAGACAGCTAGGATAAGATGTATGGACGCCAGGGCCTGGAAATCTTGCGGGTCATTTTAGTTTTCTGCCTACCCCCAGTTATTCAAAAATTAATGTTTTCATGAGACAAAAAACAAATTTAAATGTGCTCCGCAGCCAGCACCAGTCTCCTGCTCTTGACTTAAGTGTTCTCAACACTTCATCAAGGCCCATATAAAATAGTTTTACTTTAAGACGCCCCCCAACACACAAGATTTGTACTTTCCTTGAAGGCAGCTAATAAGGCCTGTCTTTTCTTTTCTTTTCTCCCACATAGGTTAACACCAGGCAGGGCAGGGGAGAGGGAGTAATGAATATCTGCCTTCAATATTACAATAAAAACATATCAGAAAACTGCAAATATCAACAGGACTCAGTAATGGTAGCCCTCCACTTCACTTGCATGTTCTAAACACCTACCAGCAGTTACAGTACCCTCCCTTGCCCTCAAAAGACTAGAGGCAGTCCTACTTCAAACAAGGTCAACATTACAGCATTAAAAAAAAAAATGTAATACAGTTTTAATAGGGCCTTTTAGGGGAATCTAACGATTTAATATATGTGTGTGTTGCAAAGGGCTACACAAAGAGATGTATTATTGTTTTTAGAACTAACAATAATATTTAAGCAGAGGTATTTTTCTTAGTCATGATTATGCATCCTGCCTGGTCCTCCATACTCTGAATTTATCTATCTTGCCTTCTTTTGTTTACATTATCTGTCTTCCCTGGCTCCCCCTCCTACTGTAATGTTCAGAGACTATGTAATTGAGAAATGGAAAACAAAACAACAACAACAACAAACAACCACTATTCACCATGCAGTAAATATTTCCTGAGCCCCTACGATGTGCCAGGCACTGTGCCAGGTGCTAAGGAGAGATTAATTAACAGAGAACTACCCTACGTTTATGGCACCCTACTTTATTCCAGGCGGAAAGACAAATAAGCAAGTGGTAATTAGGAAAAATAAAGCAGGGTGGTGGCGGCAGGGGCTATAGGCACTTTTAGATGGGGCAATCAAGGAATGCCTCTGGATGACTGCGCTCAAAGGGAAGGCGTGAAGAAGGATGTAGATGTCCTGGGGAAGGGTGGTCCAGGAGGGAGCCCCGAGGCTGGAGTGTTGGAAGCAAGTCTGCAGGGAGAGTGAGCTGAGCAAGCAGCATGGTAAGAAGGGAGGCATGAGGGATGGGAACCACATCTCCCAGATGAGAAGCCATTGACAGGTTTTAAACAGATGAACGCCATGATCTGGCTTAACACACAAAAAAGAACATTCTGATGGGGTGCAGGGAGAGAGGCCAGATGGCATTTGAAAGAGGGTCTTGGTAAGAATCTGAAGGAGACATGGAGTTGATTAGAAACTGGCTGAGTGACTCTCTTCTCCAGTAAAAAAAAAAAAAAAAAAAAAAATTTTTTTTGTTTTAACTCCTTCCACCACCTAAAAAAATGCCCCCAAGAACCAGAAAAGCCTGGACCAGGTGGAGAAAAGCTACCAGAGAAGATGTAACACACTGAGGACACTAGGAGTGGGCAAGTCCCTGCAGCTCTGACTCCCCACTTGTGATCTCAGAGAAATGTCAAGATGGTTGCTTAAGAGAAAGAGGTGCTTGCTGGTCAGGCTACCCAAGAATCAGGAAGAAACTCTGTGAACCACTCTCTGGAACTCTGGAACACTGAATCCACTGAATGAAGGAATTAATAAAAAGAACCCATGTGGACCCAATCAAACCTTTGGGGGACAAGGAGTGGTCTGGTAATTTTGGAATATTCACCAAGCCTGTGCTCACTCATCCTGGCAGCTCTCAAAGGCACAAGCCACGCATCTCTGTCCACAACTTCCCTCTGGCTTTGCACACGGCGGCCCTTTCAGTTGCCATGCCCTCCCTGCCGTGATAGTAGGGAGAAAGCCGCCAGTAAGCACTGATCCTGTAACCCAGTCCCTCAGTTAGGGAGACTTAGGTACAGCCCAATGTTTGCAGATTTTTCTATTCATGGAGAGGGTTAGAATGGGACCCCTGGAGTAGAATGTCTTCCCGGTGAGGCAAAAAGCCAAAAGAAAAGATGCCTTTGAGTCTGCACCTTCAGGGTGCTCTTAGTACGAAGAGACCCTACGCCTTCGATGAAATGAGGAAATGGGACATAAATTAAGAGGTCATTTGAAGAAAAATACTAGAAATACTTCAGCTGAAAACTAAAAGAAATAAACTGTCCAAAACTTTATAAACTATTTATAGATGAAGTGACAGGGGGGCAGCACACCTTGACTACATTTGTATTATTTTAGTAAAAATTTATACGAACATGAAATGACATCAATTGTTGGCTCCTTGGCTAATTTATCATTTTTATGATGTAAACAATTCTAAAATATTTCAGTCAACTCACAGATCCCTGTTCCGTAATGCTGGAATAAAGGACAGCTCTGGTGTTTTCCCACTTGAACAGTATAATGTGGTGATGTGTCCTCATTTCAGTGATTTGGAGTGTACATTTCTTCTTTAACAGAAACCTATTGTACTCTTATCTTGTTGAAAAAGGAAAGTGGTGGCTCCTAAATGTTAGGCTATTCCTTTCAAAGAGGTACTAAATATTTTATTACTGTTTGTGACCCTAAGTATTCTGAGTTAAAATAAAAAGGAACCAATTCACAGTCGATATCCCACATCCACTCCAGGAATAAAAGGGTATCAAGGTCTTTCTGTGATGTCTAAAATGAATCCTACAATTAGGTACATATGTACGCACGTGCGTGCACACACACACACACACACACACACGCTTTGCACAAAGCCTCCTCTTTCTGCTCTTGATAGAAAGCTAGAAATTGGTCTCTCTTTGGCCTGCACTCGCACTCCACTTCTATGAAGTTCAAACTTTCTGGTGTCCCTGTCTCACCTCAAAAATGCCTTTATTTACCTCTTCCTTTCGTAGAGAATAACTTTAAGACTAAAAATAAGACCAAAGCTCATTAATCCAGAACATAAGGGGAATAAAGTCTCCACATGGCACATCTCTCCAGTATGTGTGTTTGATACCCAGCCCTTTCAACAGAGGGAGGAAACTCAAAATAACAATGAGATACAAGCTCTAGAGAAAATTGTACATTGATCATTGGTTCATTTTCCAAAAACACGCCAGAAAATCTTAAGAGTTCTTATTATAAACAACTCGTAAAATGCATAGCAAGATACAGGGAACATCTAGCAAATAGTTAATGGGACAGTTAGTCTTAAATCTTCATGTTGCCACAAACAAACCTAACGTGCAAATGTTTAGGGTGAAAGACCATTCATTTAAAAATTATTCTCGTTTGAGGGAGAGAAAGAGGGAGATAGAGAGTGTTCACACGTGGTGGGGGGGGGGGGATGCAGAAGGAGAAAGAGAGAATCTTAAACAGGCTCCATGCCCAGCGTGAGCTGGATCTCAGGACCCTGAGATCGTGACCTGAGCCAGTATCAAGAGTAAGACGCTTAACTGACTGAGCCACCCAGGGGCCCCTAAAATTACTGTTAAATAAAGATTAGGCTTTGGATTTTCAATGTGGTAACAATGCTAGTGAAGCTTAATTAAAGCCAACAAAACTACTTTCAGAAATGCGATTGTGAATCAGTGTGAGGCCCAAGTAGCACTTTTTTTGTAAAGGTTCAGAACTAGAGATGCAAGGAGAACACATTGGTAGAAATCTCCACCCACCCATCCTATCCTAAATATTATTCCCTAATAAACCTCAGGTCCATACATATTGAAAATCTCTCTCCACCTTAAGTTACTTGTGAGGTCGTTTATTTAGCAAATTCCTCCCTGGAGTGGGAAGCAACAGGAATCTGAAGAAAGTTCTATGAATGGAATGATTGATTTTTATCTTCAAACCTGCTTGGGCTGGTCCTATTTTGATGGCCAACTTTCCTCAGACACTAACCTGGAATCATGAAGAAGAAAAATAAATACTTCCAGCGACCTCCAGACACCAGGGGGAAAACCCCAGATTCTCTGTCTCTTCACACAGCCTCCCAGGAAGCAGAATGGCGGTGAGGGGGGTGGGGAGGAGCGTGGCATTCAAACTGCACAGGTCCTGGCCCAGGACGGCAAGAGCGTCTCGGGGCACACAAAGTAGCACAGCAGAGAAAAGTTTATGAGAGAAGAAGAGCCACACACCAGAGTCTGATTTACCAAAGTGAACAAGGGAGAATATTCCTTAAAAATAACTTACTCGGGATGGACACTGACGTCAAAACCCTAGCCAAATGCCAGGCTTTAATGTGAAGTGGAAGCTCGATTTTAAAATATTCTATGTATAATTTGTTAGCTTTTACATAACAGGAGATCACCCTACACTCAGTTTAAACTTGGAAGATTCATTCATGTAATCTCACTACCTAAGAGAGGCTGAAGAGAAAGGGAGAAGGACAAGGGCTGGGGACCTGGGTGTAAATCCTGGCTCTTTAATCCATGTTTGAGCAACTTGTTGAAATCCTTTATGCCTCAGTTTACCCACCCATGAGAAAAGTATATTATTAGGATCTGTCCCACATGGTTATGACATGCAGAACACTGAGCAGCGTCATACAATAAACATACAACAAATATGAGTGATTATTGTTACTCCAAAAACAAAATCAGATTTCCTGAAACGGAGAGGTTCCCAAAATTTAGAGCGCACAAGGCTCGCACAGATAGCTTATCAGAAAATGCAGATTCTTGGGTCCAGCCCCAGTAAGGCCGATTCAGGAGGTCAGGGGTGAGGCCGAGAGTCTGCAGGTTTGGCAATTACCTGAGGTGGTTCTGCTGCACCGGAAACACATGGCGAGAACCACTGCTCTAAGGGTCTAAGGGGTAAGCACCGCGTTATCGGGGAAGTCTGTGGCATCTGCTAGGAGCTGAGAGAGTACAGGAGTGACCACGAAGAGGGAGGGCCACAGTGCAGGGGGGCGGCTCCCTCCTCCCAACCCCCAACTGCTCCACCTCCAGCCCCCCACGGGTCGGAAGCAGCCATGCAGAGGCAACCGCAAGAACAGCGCTGTCTGCCTCTTCCCTGCTGCAGACCAGGCAACGGGGGGAGCTCTTGCCTCCTAATGCCAAGGGCCAACCTGCTCCCTGTGGACAGAGCAGCCCACGCTCCTGCTGCTCCAACTCAGAGCCAGGCTAGTGGCCACACAGAGAGAGGGCGGGGCTGTCCCCTGAAAATCAGCTTGTTCTCATATAGCTACTTAAAATAACAACTAAAACACAGGTGCATTTTAAACTCTGTCTTCGCAGCCCACAATCTGATTTCCTAGAGATTTCCAAAGCCGTGGGCATGTTCTCGTGCTTCATCACCTTACTTGCATGAGGTAGAACCTGTCCTATTTTCATCTCTTCTTTTGCAGGGAGTTGGGACTCATGAGTAACTGCCCAGTTTGTAGTGTGCTGGGCACCATGAATGCATGGAGACAAAGCTCTTTCATTCAACCTGCAAAATGAGGGGGGTGTGGCCCGCAGGGATCAAAAGGCTTCTTAGGTAATGACAGAAACAATAACCACCACTCCAGCACAAGGGTCCATCCCAGGCCAGGTGCTGGGCTCGAATTCTCTCTAATCTTCAGATCAAACATGTGCAAATGGTGTCTATGGTGCCTATTTCACAGACGGGAAAACTGAGGTACCAAGAAGTTAAACCACCTGCCTAAGATCCATACACGGGATGAAAGGTTTCAAATTCAGTTCTTCCAGACCCACAGGTCTCCAATGTAGTTCTTCAAATATTATCTTATTCAAACTCACTAAATCTTGAGAATACAAAAGAGATGGGTGAGGCTTGTCACAGAGGAGGAACACAGCCAGAAGACCACCATCAAGGTCAACAGCCCCGTCTGACCTGCCACGTGACACTCTCGCCATTCATATCAGGAGGCACTTGTAATCCCTAGCTTGTCTGTTATTCCTGCTCAGAAATAAAGATTTGTGACTGGCACGAAACTTCTGGCCCAGACAAGCGTCTTACCACCTATAAAAGAGGCTGGCACCTGCCCGGAGGGGTTCCTCGCTTCTCTGGGGTTTCACATCCCTCCTTCACTTCTGTGAACAGTGGCTAAAGTAAATATGGCAGAGGTCTCTTAGGAAGAAAAGTCTTATATAAGTGCAAAGAAGAATTATTGCCCCGACTTCAGAAGCCTCCCAAACACATTATAAACTCTTCCTTATGCTATTGTAAATATTAAGGTTTGCATTAAACATTCAGGAGAGCTGCTCTGGGTACATAATTAGGGAGAGCAAATATTTGTTCAAATAAGCCTCAATGGGACCTCCTCTTTTCGACTAGGTATAAAAATTTTTTTAAGCAGATGGATATAGGATACGAAGACGTGGCCCCAAATCTTCCCCTTGCCCTGATCACGCCACTCCTCAGAGACCCATAAATCTTCTTAACAAAGAAGAAGCTTCCAGGCCTCATACATTAGCCCGGCATTTTCTCCCCAGGCCTTCCGAGTTCCTGCTCCCCACAGAGCTGCTGTTGACACTCCTCACAGGCACCTGCTTTGCAGACCCTTTGTCTCCTGACAAGATAATCAGTGCAAGCCAGATAAGCATGGAGGCAGAGGGAGGAGAGAGGGCTCCTGCTCCTCGGGCAGTGTGCCCCCAGTAACGAGGACATAGGGACGGACAGCTGTAGACCCCTCGTCTCTGAGTCTCTTCTTTCTGGAATGCTTTCTTAACTGGCAACGGTGATACTGTCAAGCAGAAAACCACCACTTTTTGCCATTTTATTGTCGTCTCATCAAGCTCAATATTTCAGCTTCCCAGACAGCATCTGGCTGATTTCACTTCTGTCGTGTGGCAGAAATTCTTCCTTCCAACCAGAGGGGGACAAGCCGAGTTCAGAAACCAAATTACATTGATTCTTCGGGAGACAGATGTTTTCTGCAGATAACTTGTTGAACAATTTTTAAGGGGTAGGGGAGAAAGAGTAGGATGAGGGGGAAATAGTTCTCTTTCAGTTTTGCAGTTCTTTCTTTTCCCCACCTTCAGTGACTCACTTGATTAAATGAACAGGGAGCTAGGCTCTGCTGTGTTTGTCTCCTGCTGGCTCATCAAGTTATATATATATAAAAAAAAAGGCATGCATTCCTACACACGTCTATATGAGGATCAAGAAAAAAGAGAGTGAGTAATTGCGGGTGGAGGAGAAACCAGCATCTCCCCAGTACAAAAACTGAATTCGACCATTCAGAAAGTCAACAGCAAAGGCACCGAAGAAGTAGAGGTATAAAGTCCCACGCTTTCCTAGCAGGGGCCAAAGGCAGGCCACCCCAAGATGGGCCACGTAGGCATGCAGATAGTTTTGAGTTAAAAAGCAATCAAAACCCAGCAGATTCAGGAAAAGCTCTGTACTCCCCTCCCCCGCCCCCACCCAATTGCCTGAAAAGAATTTAGATAGAAGACCTGAGCCCGGAAGAGAGCTATTACCGTAGATAATCACATTATCCTTTGAACTAGGTATGGCTGACAGGGAGGAACTTAGCAAGGCCTGTTTGATCTAAGTCCTCTATGTCCCATTGTTTCTGAGTGGACCAGCAAACATTTGTTTACCAAACGTTGACTCTTTTTCATCTTCCTGTGAATTACATTCCCAAACCCCTAACCCCTTCTCTTGAATTCAGAATGATACATATACATCTCATTTTGCCTCACTATCATCGGAATGTGTATGTCTGCGTGGATTCCCTATACATACGAAATTAAATTTGATTTTTTTCCTATTAATCTGTCTCGTGTCAGTTTGAGTCTTAGTCCCTCTGGAAGGACTCTGAGGGAACAGGACAGCCTTGCTCCCCGACACCTACAGTCAGGCCTTTTGTGCCAATGCTGGGTTGAAAGGAGAAGGCTGTACGAAGAAGACACTTGTGTCCGTGGCCTTGTAGGGTATACAATCGAGCCAGGCCAGCCTGGATATTTATGGACTGGAAGAGTTAACCAACAATGCAAACACAGTGAAGGAATGATCAGACTCAAAACACAAAAGCTAATTTTAAACTCTGCAGAAATCCAGAAGAGGACAGATTCATGGCCTATAACACACCTTAAGTTTATCATCTATTGTGGCAGTCTTTGCTCAAATCCCTATTTCCCAAAGCAGGTTTCACAGAATAGCACAAGAGAAAAGGGGTCTGTTCTGATCAAATATTTTGGTACTGATATATTTGGTCCCCTCTGGAGATTCACAAGCCATATTAGCATATTTAAGGCTGAGAAAAGCTTCGGAAAGGAAACCTACATAACTGCAATTAACCAGGCCTTCCCCCAATTTTTCTGGCTATTGAACCCACTAGCAAATATCCTGCTTATCTTGCAGAGAATGCTATAGCAAAAATGAGTATTATGGCTGGCCTGGTGGTCCTTTCTCAATCCTGTCCCATTGCACCCCTGTCCCAGCCCTTGTCTGCCAACAGCACCCTCAGCCATGCTTCTTCCAGAGATGGCTGCCGCAGGAAAAAAATGACTCCTGAATTAAGATACTGCTAAGAAGTTGGAGAGTTGGCCAGCCAGAAGAGTGCAATACTCTTGATCTTAGGGTCATAAGTTCAAGCCCCATGTTGGGTGTGGAGATTACTAAAAATCAATTTTAAAATGAATAAACAAATAAATAAACTTAAAAAAAAGTGAGTGAGTTAGCAAAGTTCTTATGCTGACCTCAGTAAATACCATTTCTAAAAACAGATCCTAGAACTGTGTTGCCCAGTTCCCAGCACCATGTCACTAAATTTAAATTAAATTTTAAACTTGAACTCCTCGGTTGTGCTAGCCACATTTCAAGTACTCAGTATCCACATGTGGTTAATGATGATCCTGAACGTTTAGAATATTTCATTGCTGCAGAAAGTTCTACTGAGAATACAGCTCTAGAAGGGCAAACAAATCACAGGTTTCAAAGAAAAGGAGCAGAATTTGAAAATCTTCATTGAAAGGACTCTAGATCAGACTTCTAAAGTCCTGTATTTAAAAGAAATGACTGAATCAAATCCAGACTTATCCCTTGAATAACAAACTGTTTCAGTCAATCTAGATCCATTGGAGCTAGCAAGTCTAATTTGCTAGAGAAAATGCTCCTTTTACAGTATCTTGTACATCTGGCAGTGAAGGAGATATTTCTAACTCAGTTGACAGTCAGATGCAATCAGATAGAGCCAGAGCATTTTTCTACTAGTTTATTAAGAACCCAGCAGACAGTCTGAATCCTAAATCTGAACACCACTGAACATCAGCTGTTTGGACGGTTCTTGTTCAATTAAGTGGATTTCGCACAGCATTAAGAAATAGTCAGAGGTCCAGAAAAATGCCATGCAGAATAGGAGACAGAGAAGTGTGGTCCAAGTCCTGCGGCCAGAGTAACAGAGGCCAAGAGGGAGAGAGGCTCTTTGCCCAGCCGTGGGTTCTCACCATCACTTCTGCCCCCTCCACTCGTTTAAATATTTCACCCTCATTTTTGAGATCTTAAAAATAGATGGAGCTTTTATTCTGGTCAATCAGCACAGTTAATGGTTTTCCACACCCCAGCACTTTTTGACATCAGACTCTAACCCACTCTAGCTCAGCACCCTAGCAGGGGCCAATCAATATTTGTTTTCAATGCTGACCATGTGTGTTCAGGCATCTTTGTTCCTCTCTCAGAGCCAGACCTTCTTTAGAAAAGCCAGCATGGTATGAGGATTCTCTAATCCAATCCATGTTTCCTGCTGACAGGCAACTTGTCTGTAATTCATCAATGATATCCCCTTGGGCTATGGATTTTTCTGGATTGGCAACCTGCTAGGTATGCAGCTGGTTCTCAATATGCATGGTGTGGGTAGGCACACACACTCAAAAATGAAGGATGTGGTTGGCAGGGTAACTGTAAAGTCTTATTTCTTGAACAAGCACTGTAGAACTGAGGCATCCCCAGGAAAAGCTTAGCTTTGCGCCTTTCCTCCTCTGGAATATGTTCAATCTTTTGCCTAAATTACTCATCTCTCTCTCTGGTAAACTCTTCAGTCAGTCTAGTCTGACTCTAAGATCCAGTTTTCATGTTACTTCTTCAAAGAGATTCCTATGCATCTGAGCTACTCATCTCTTCTCCACTTTCTATATAGTATCATGGCACATACCACACTACCTTGGAAATACTTCTGTGTGCCCTTCCCACCCACACTTTCTACTTTATGCTTCATCACTCTCAACTGTCATCCCCTAAGTAACTCGATGCCAGCCACAGAGTAGGCACTCTGTGTCTGATGAATGAATAAATGAATGAATGAACTGGTTATCTGAACAAGTGGGGCAGACTGTATTTTCCGGAAATCACTAAAGCAGTATTGCTAGTGCTAATGGTCTTCCAGAACCTTGCCACTTGTCATCAGGAAATGGAGTCTATTGCCCCTCCTATTAAACCTGGATAGGACTTTGTAATTGCTTTGATGAATATAACATGGTAGAAGCAATACTGTCTATTCCAATGCTAGGTTCCTTAGCTCCTTCTCTCAAGAAGCTCACCCTGGGAACCCAACCACTGTATGATGAGGAGGAGCAGGCCACGTGGAGAAGTCACATAGAGGTGTTCCAATGGAGAGAGCCCAACTTAAATTATCAACTAGTAGCTACTGGTTACCATACTAAACAGTGCAAATCTATATTTAGCTAAGTGAACAAGCTTTCAGATTTGTACGGTCCAATATGGTAGTCGCTAGTGGCTATTTAAATCTGAATTAATTAAAGTAAAAATTCAGTTCCATAACTACACCAGCCATACTTCAATTGCTTAGTAGTCATGTGTGATTAGTGGCTGCCATATTGGACAGTGCAGATATAGAATATTTTCATCATCACAGGAAGTTTTATTAGACAACACAGTTTCAGATGATTCCAACCCCAGTCTTTGAGCTCTTCAGCTGAGGCCCCATTCATCACAGAGCAAAGACAAGTCATCTCTGCTCTGCCCTGTCTTAATGCTTGACCCTCAGAATCCGTCAATAAACGGCTGTTTATGCCAGTAAATTTCGGAGTAATTTGTGATACAGTCCCAGTAAGTGGAAAAACAATTTTTTGCATTACAATTTCTGGCAAAACTACATTCTTCCTACATTCCTGAAAGCAGGATTGGAAAAAGGGAAGAGAAAAGCAATAGGCAGAGGGCAGTCATTGTTGAGATGGCTTACTGTAACAACCGAACACTCAGTATCTGTCACTAACTGCTCTACCCAGAATGGGCTGAGGGTCAACATTTTAGGGGAGAAGCAGCTAAAATTTCTACCAGTACTTTTTCGGAGTATAGGCCAGTGGAACATCTCTTTCAGTCTGGAACACTTCTTTAGTCTTATCCTGCCCTTGCACATACCAAGAGGTAAGATGCCAAAATGCTGTCAGTTAGACTTCCACCCCACCTGTGTTCAGGAAGGTATTTGCAGTTGTTTGCAATAAATGCACAGATGCAACAATCAAGCCAAAATCATGAATATAGGTCATGATTTACAGACTTTTTCTGTAAAGGGCCTGGGCCACAGTTTGCTGACCCCCTATGCAGACTGAAAGACAAGGGGTTAATGCCATGAATTCAAACAGAAATTGCTTTGGGAAAGAGATCAAGAAAAATTAAAACTTCAACTGGCTGAACTGACATACACATTTTCCATCATTCAGTAGAGGCATGGAATAATAAACAGGCTACCCTGGCCTTTGCCTGAAAGCATGAGCTCAGATGCAGCTTATTCTGATTATTTGTTATAAGATAATAAGCACAACTTCTGTTCCATTAATAGCCCAATGCACATGAAGCCATAAAATTTAAAACCTTTTCCCCTATGGGGCGCCTGGGTGGCTCAGATGGTTAAGCATCTGCCTTCGGCTCGGGTCATGATCCCAGGGTCCTGGGATCAAGCCCCATGTCCAGCTCCTGGCTCAGCGGGGAGCCTGCTTCTCCCTCTGCCTCTCCCCCTGCTCGTGCTCTCTCTCTCTCTGTGTCTTGAATGAATAAATAAAATCTTTAAAAAAAAAAAAAAACCTTTTCCCCTCATGTGGCAGGTATGTACAAAGGGAAATAGTTTGCTTGGATGGTTACTGGATAATCAACTGTCCAGACTGTTCTCTTCTTATTGGAATCAAAGGCAATAGATCACACAACCTTAGGGTTGGGTGAGCATTTCGACACTTTCCATCCTCACTTTACAGATGACAAAACCAGGAGCACATGGTTTGTACCCCCAAGGTACACACTGGCCAATCTGTGAACAGAGCCATCGAAGCCTGATGCTGTTTCCATGACATCCTAGTGGCCTGTGTGATCACACAGGATCTAAAGTCACAAAGCAAATGGGAGCAAGTACTGGGTAGCTAATATGCTTTTCCAGTTCTTTCCCACAGTAAAGTTCATGCCCTCCACAGATGACTCTGGTCTCAAGACCCCAAACTTACATTTTAAAAAAAAATTCAGTAACGGTGGTTCTCTTCCTTCCTCCTAAGAAACTCCACAGAATGTAGGCTCTCCTCTGTGACTATTCCTAGGTGGCACAGAATCTGACCTCCCATGCTGGTTTTCCCTACCAAGCCTTCCACAGGCCATCTACACGCTGCCAAGGGAGAGCTCTCCCAGAAGGCTCTTCAAATGACACACACATGGAGTCCTGAGATGTCCTCCTCGGTAAAGCACGCCCTTTATTTTACTGAAATTGGCCTCCGCAAGTATCTCTTAATAAGAGATAATAAGCGGGCGCCTGGGTGGCTCAGTTGGTTAAGCGACTGCCTTCGGCTCAGGTCATGATCCTGGAGTCCCTGGATCGAGTCCCGCATCGGGCTTCCTGCTCGGCGGGGAGTCTGCTTCTCCCTCTGACCCTCCCCTCTCTCATGTGCTCTCTCTCAAATAAATAAATAAAATCTTTAAAAAAAAATAAGAGATAATAAGCGAGTCTCTTAGCAAGCTAATGAGCGTCCATTGCCCAGGATGCTTGCTTTCCACTCCCTCCCCATCTCCCATCCCCTCACCCGATGGTTTTGGCTGCTTCAAGTGGGGTTACCCCTGCTCCGCAAGGAGCTCCCACAACCCCCTGTCTCCAGAGAAGTCATGCTGACCATGCAGCCCTTCCCTGCAGTATCCTCTGTGACTGTGGTGCGATGCTTTTGCAAAGCATCTCCTCCTTTGAAAGAGGGAACCCATCATCATTGATGCGTATGGGTAAATTCTGCATTTTGAGGGAGTGGGTTTGTTTCTGTTGGTAGGATCCTGCTGCTCTTGCAAACAAGAAAGCATACATATGAAAGTGGTCTGTGCCTATCACAAGATACAAGACAATCGAACACAGGTGAAGGCTTCTAGGCCCCTGGGACCAAACACTAACTGGTGAAACCCCAGGTGAGTCCACATGAGCCCATTTTCATGAAACTGAAGCGGAACGATTCCAGGCACTGAAGTCAGACACTGTCTTCCAATCCCAGCTTGACTACGCCCCAACTAGGTGGCCGGGCCCAGATAAACCAACCTTACTTCACTTGTGAAAGGCAGGGGATATTGCTAACACCCCAGGGTTCTGAGAAAGGAGAGAACACATGTCTTGTATAACACGATGCCTGGACCAACCAGGCCCTGGGTAAATGCTAATTCGCTTTCCCTTCATCCTCTCAGAAATTCCGGAATGAGAGGCTGGCACACAGAAAACCAGCTAGATTTAAAGGAGAATGTGACATCTAAAACTAATGATGTAATGTATGGGGATTAACATAAGAATAAAAAAAATAAATAAAATAAAATAAAGGAGAATGTGGAAAACCAACAGTAGCTGAACAGTTCCATCATTTATAAAGTTGGCTGTTCTAATTTAGTGTTTGACAGAATTATTTACAACTAATACAATGCCTAACTTTAGGGTTAAGAACAACCAGATTCTGCTCACCCTGTTACCTGAAACAATGAAAATTTGACCAAAGAATGCCCAACTAACAAACAAGTCAATATCTGATTCCGATTTTAAAGGAGGACGGCTCTGGTTAAATTGATATGAAATGCTCCACAATTTAACTCCTATACTTCGATCATATAGAGAGGAGAATTGCACGAAGTACGGGGTGGTCACGAAGATTCGTGTCCCCACCCTGACCCCTCTC